>NC_141536.1:70099998-70352498 GCF_021556685.1 Rattus norvegicus
AGAGTGAAAACAGTTTTAGCACAAGCTATAAGTACACAAAGATTTTTCTGTTAAAAAATAAGATAGCCAAAAAAAAACCAACCCTAGAAACTTCTGATTTCAACCTGAAACTTAATATCTTTTGATACTAATTTTCTGTTTATCATGATAGATGTCGTAGATGTTATTTATTAAAACCATAGTCAGTCATTTAGAACAACTTGTCCTGAGCCCAGCAAAGTTATTATTTTACATATAGTAAGTATTTTATTTATTCTTCAAGGACCTCATATTCTATGTCTTTAAATATTTGTGGCAATATTGTCAAAACTCACACAATTGAGGTTTGCTAAGTAACTAATAATAATTTTACAGCTTTTTACTACTTAGCCAGAAAGCCTTTTTTCATCAGGGTATCAGTGGCTGGTTGGCTTTGTGGCTCTTTTAGATTTTAATATATTAATCTAGAGGGCAGAGAATGAACCCTAAGAGGTAATAGGTGTCACGGGTAAGTGTTTAATATGAGCTTCTAAAAACTGGTGAAACTATTTGATGGCAGATTTACTTGCATTTCATGTGAAAAACAGAACACTAATGAGCCTAGAAAGATTCTACTATAGCCAGCTACGATAGAACACTTACCCGCAACTCTCACAATCACAACCAACAGGAGATGACAGGGTAGACCCAGACAACTTATGCCTTTTCAGATTCCCTTGAGTATATGATTCCTCTCCCACCTCAGGGGCTCATAGCTTTAAGTGTCTGAAAGGCAATTAAGCAAAAGTCTGCTTATTTTCTTGTTCACTGAAAAATAAGGAAATAGCTAAAATGGTTTGATTATGTATAGGAAACCACTCTTTACAAAAATCACTACTTTCAAAAACTCTTAGAAATATGTATTGCAATTAATATTATAGTCAAGCTAGTATGTATGTGGAAGTAATTACCTTATAAAAATTAAAGAACAAAACACAGTTATGTTTTGTTCTCAATACACTTTTAATTTAAAATTTGTGTTTGTTCTGAAAGAAATAATGAGGCATTGCAGGAAGGTAATATTTTGTTTACCTCAATAATTTAAAAACATTTCATTATTTCTTGAGAAAGTATCATTATAGATCATGCACTTCTTGAACTCATTCTGTAACTAAGAATGGTGGTGAAATTGTGGTATTATTTTCTCCATCACTCATCTATTGAAAGTACACCCCATGTTCTGTTTTATGTTATGTGTGGATAGAAGCCAAGATTTCATAAAATCAAGATAAACATTCTACTTATTGAGCTACATTTGGGTTTCAAGGACAGTCTATGAAACTTGATAGATCTTTTGCCATATTGCTTTAGTGGTGAAGCTCACTTGTTCTGCCTTTCAATGTAGATATATTTTGTCATACCTACTAATACTGACCTTTCACTACTTGGATTTAAAATCTTAAGAAAGATGCCTTATTTAAAAATAGGAGAATTATGGATAATCCTATTTTTCTTTTATTTCAACACAACGCACTAATTGAAAAAAATTTATCAACTTTGACACTCTTATAATAGTTTCTACTAATCATTTTCTGATATTGGATACTTTGTTAACTACTTATTAATACAATTTCAGTGAGCCATAAATAATCTCACAATATAAATATGACAAGTCTCATTTTACAGATTAGTCATCTGAAACATAACAATGTTCTGTGGAGAATAAAAGAAATCAATGAATTTACCCATCATTGGGTATTTCATGTCACAATGCAAAGCCATTGGGCAAGTTGTTCAAATTAGTGAAATAGTCGTTGTGATAGTTATATAAGTAATTATTCACATTCTTATTGGATGTGAGACATTCTTCATAGGAGTGGTTTCATGTCTGGAAATGTAGCCAGGGGTAAATGCCTTCCTAAATAATCATGTCAGATTCCCTTATTAATATGTATGTTTGTATCTATAGATTTGTACTACTCTCAACCTTGTGTAGAGAAGTTTTTTTTTTTTTTGCAATGTATATAGGGTAACACAGAGACTCATAATTATTTGAGTTCTAAAAGTAAGAATTATGATGTGTTTTCTGACATAGATGAGTAATTTACATCAAATAAACCTTACAGAAGAGTTGTTCCATAGAATATTAGACAAGATGCATGAACTGTGAATCATTGTCTTCTAGACATGGCATGGCTGATGCACGCATCTACTCACAGAAACCATGATTGCCTTCACTAGGCTTGCAGAAGATAAAAGCAATGAAAAATTCAACATGGATGGTGAGGGGTTTCTGTGGTCCATCTCCTAGCTGAGAAGCTACAGGCAGCTGGTAGCCTCTGAGAGATAGTTATTTTTCCTTCAGGATTCACCTTCTTTTAAGCAGTGTGTACACCAGTGGATGCTTACATAATCACTTGCACATGGTCAGCACTAATTGGAGGCAGGGGCTGAGTCCTGCTGCTGCTAATAATTATAATAATAATTATTTATAATAATATTAATAATAATGATGATGATGACACTATGGATTCAGATGGATTGGTGAATTTTGGTGGGAGATAGAAGGAGGTTGTAGGGTAGACAAGATCAAAATATATTGTATATTCAATGAACTCTTCATAGAACAAATAAAAGCATTTTAAAATGATCAAAATCATGAGCTATTTTTCTATGCAAACTTATCAATTATGAATAGCATAATTTTGTTCCTGTTTTTCAGACAATTTATTTGCTGCTAAAATTGTAAAAGTCAATACAGAACCTGGAGAAACTGTGTCATGTCATTTTAATAATTTTCAATGTGAAGAGAATTAAGTATAATGAAGAACACATGTTTGCTACTACTAATGACATAAAGTAGTACAGTTAAAGCAAAATGCATGATCTGTGCCAGATGTTGACATAGTTTGGATTAGTAAACAAGGGCAAACACTTTACTTGGTTTCTAAGATGAAATTGCAATGTCTCCTTAGTTTTCTGAGATTTAAAATATCCGTAGGTGAAACAGTTCAAAAAAATGATTAAGAGTTAGGTTCTGTTATCATACTTTTTAGTTTATTATTTCCTGATTGTTGGATTTATATCAACTTAACATCTCATATCTCTCATTTGAGAAAGAATAAAGACAGCTAGTCTTGCCTCATAGGACCATTATGTCAAGATGAAATTTGTAGAGTGCTTTGCCCTAGGAAATTTACTAGGGTTTCAATGCATAGTATCTAAGACTGCCATTATATTAATATTTTCAATTATTATTAATGATAAAATACTTTTCTAAGCTGCATATATATATTTTAATTTAGTTATTATTTTGTTGGGTTAAAATTGTAATTGTATAGATAAGCTAAGTTCAGTATATTTATACATATAAATAATATTGGATCAAATACAACACCTATTTATATATACATCCACTTCTATTATTCTCTCTTTCCCAAGTTGCATATCAACATATGTGTATGGCACTAATCTATATAATATCTATATTAGAGAGCACATAAAGTTTTTGCCATTCTGATTCTATTTTGTTTCACCTGGTAAAATACCTTCTTTTATCTTGTCTGTATATTTTGATACAAATGTGGGGTTTCATTATTTTATGGTTAAATAATATTCTATTATGGTTACACAGCATATTTTATTTATCCAATCATGTAATTTGTTTTGATCAATTATATCCCTAGTTTCTTCCCTATTTCTCCAGAACTAATTTTCCTCAGTTTTCTGTATTTTATTTTACTAATTATTTTATTTATTTACATTCCAAATGTTGCTACCCTTCCTGGCCCCCTCCATGTGTTCTTCAACACCCCCCATCTTCCCTTTGCTTCTCAAAGGGTGTAATCCCACCCACCTACCCACTCTTACCTCATCCCACTAGCATACCAATTCCATGAGGTATCAAACTTCTTCAGTATTAGGCTCATCTTTCCCACCATACAAGACAGTTCTCTGTTACATCTGTATTAGAGGCCATGAACAAGCCCATGAATACTTTTGGGCTAGTGGCTTAGCCTTCGGGAGAGCTGACAGGGTCTGGGTTAATTGATACTGTTGTTCTTCCTATGGAGTTACAATTCCCTTTAGCTCCTTCGGTCTTTCTCCTAACTCGTCCATAGGAGTCCCTGACCTCAGTTCAATGGTTGGCTCTAAGTACCTTCATCTGTCTCAGCCAACCGCTCATAGAGCCTCTCAGAGGACAGTCATGCTAGACTCTTGTCTGCAAACTCAACATGGCATTAGTAATAGTGTCAGGATTTGGTGTCTGCACATAGGATGGATCCCATGAGCTGGTCTCTGGATGACCTTTCCTTCAGTATCTGCTACATTTTTGTTCCTGCATTTCCTGTGTCCTTGGTTACAGCACAATTCCTGGGAGAAAGGCAGGCTACAGGATCAAGTTTGGTGACTTTTGGCTAGTAATATCCACTGTCTGTTTGTATGTGTTTATATGTTTATATTTGTAGAATAGAGCTTGAAGTCTCCAAATATAAAGAAATGATGAGGAGAGGGTAATGCCATGCGATGGCTAATCTTGGTTGTCAATGTCAGTACATTTGAAAGTAGTTAAAACTCAAGCAGCTGGCTACAGCTATGAATAATTTTCCTTGGCTGGATTATTTGATGTCAGAAGAACCATCCTACACCTGGGCTACAAAATCTGATGACGTCACACATAGGACACGGAAGAAGAGGCTTTTGCTTTCTAGCTGCTTGCTCTCACTCTCACTGGCAAGCTCATTTATATTGACCCATTCCTTCACAGCTATTCAAACATATTCCTTTAGGATTCCAATATCAACAGAAAACTGGCTTTTCTCTAGGACTGTTGAAAAATCCAGTGTCATGAACTGAACAATTACAGAATTCCTGGCTTTCCTGCCAGAAAACAGCCACTGCTGAACTACTTCGAACACACCCTGTAAACCACTCAAAGAAATCTATTACTTTTGTTCCTTAGAGAATCTTGTCTAATACACATTGCAGTGTCAGGAGTATTTCTAGGGAAACAGGAGAGTAAGGTTAAGTTTTTTAAGTAAGGAGCTGGCTTGGCAATTTTCCAACACCAACAATTGCGGTGGACTCCCTTGGTAGTATGAAGATAGCTGAATGTACATGGACAGAAATGCCTGATTGGTTTGCATCATGAAATAGAGAATTCAGGAACTTGTATTTAGGACTCTTGGTAATTTGTGGAAAAATAAGTAAATCAGTGATACAGACTGCTTGCTTCTAGCATTTCTGACAAAGAAAAGGAATAGATTCGTGATAAAATTAACCTACTTCTACAATAATAGAATACAATGTCAAAAGAAAAGAACAAGTTGTGATATAATTGAGTGATCTTTATGAGGATGTTCCTCTATCCCCTCACCCATTTCTTCATTTGGTTAATTTCTTCAACTACAAAATGGGAATAGTAAAAATCTGATTGGGTTTCTATGAATGTTGTCTATAGGTGTGATGCCTGAGCCAGTTTCTGGGACAGGGCACACGCTGTCCAGAGTAGCTGTTATTCTGTTATTATTACCCTTACTTTGTCACTTCTATCATCATTTCATAGTGTTCTAGGTTTTGCTACTAGCATGCCTTTATGTTCAAGTGTCTCTTTGCATCTGAGTTACTGAATCATAGCCTTGAATCAAGCAGGCTTTGAGTCCAGTCTCAGTGATGAGTCTGATTCTGTGTAGCATTAGTCACACTAATTAGCCTTTTAAACTAAGCCACAATATAAAACAGGTCACTCTTTCACTAGTTGTGAATACTTTGCATGCCATTCCTTAGTTCCTTGGATTCACATCCAGGTAGACTCTTAATGGTTTCGGCAGGTGTTTTTCATAGAGTCCTCTAGTACTATCTAAAATGATGGACAAAAAGTAGTTAAAACACTGTTTATGAAGTCATATACAAGGATTTTTAGTGAGTTTAAAAATACAGTTTTCAGGTATCAGTTATACTACTCGCAGTAGCAATAATGAAGAGGTAGGAAGCCAATATGAGGGAAGTAGATCTCATCACATTCAAAGCCAAGAGGAAGTACGTTACGGCTTGGTATCTTTCTGGTATCTCCACCACCACAGGGCACCTTCAGCAAGGAAGCCAGTCACAGAAAATGGCATCAAGGATGTTGTCATTGTAGGAGTTAAATGTGAAAGCTGTCTTGGTAATGATTAAATAGTTAAGGAAACCACCTATGTAAGATGCTCTAACAATAACATCAATAAAAAAAAACAAAACAAGACAAAAACCAAACAAATAAAAACATGTACATGGTTTCAAAGATCAGCCTGAGAATGAACTGTTGATATGGCAACACAGCAATCACAAGCTTTGCAAACAACACGAATTATTCATTATAACCCGTCTTAGTAGGGAAGGACTGAGTAACACGCCTAGCACAGGAGATGCTCTGTCGTCATAGATCGAAATTACTAAAATCTTTGGAGTTTAGACATGAGAAAACCAGAGACTTAGGAAAGACATCACTCTCTGCTTGGGTGTATAGGTCCAGGAAACACTAGATCAACAGGTTGAGGAAGGTATTTTCCATTTTACCCAGAAGGAACCCGAGGAACAAGAGGACATGTTTTACAGGTTAAGAATCCCAACAGAATAAAGTTAGTAACGTGCTGAGTGTGTTTTGACTATATAAGGGACAGCATGACATAGTTTCCTACACTGGAACAGAGCATGCACAGCCTAGGCTTCCATGAGTATCGATGGTTACTGTGGGCATACGGCTTTTTTATACAAGAGTGTACATAGTTTCATGTTCCTCCTTCAAGGAATGTCCGTGAGTTCAGAGTTGAGCGTGTGTCTAAAGGCTGTAGAAAAGAACACTGAAACCATGAGTTTGAAAATATATAATTTCTCAATTGTAAAATATAACAATGAAAGAAGCTCACTCATATAAGAATTGTATAAGGAGCTTCATTGGTCTAAAGGAACAGAGGCAGCTGCAATATGAGTCAGCTTGTCAGAAAGATACAAAGGAACGAGGTAAAGAGAATTAAGAACTGGTGATTACAGGGCAAGGTTCCACACAGCTAATACAAAGGCAGGCAGATTCTTTTGTGATGTTAAAAAAATACAATGCTTGCAGTCTCTTCCTAAGAGTCAAGGGTGTAAGGTTGTGGAATGCTGATTTGTGGGATGGTCAAGAGGGAAACTGAATAATTGAGCTGGTATGTAAATAAAAAACAGGTAGGCTTTTGGTCTGCTTGAGAGGAGATAGCAGAAAGTGACACTTTCTAGAAATTTTTCTACTGAGATCTCTGAACGGCAAAGCTCTTCAAGAACTTTTTTCTTTTCTTTTCTTTTTTTTTTTCTTGGCAATCTAGAACTTTTTTTTTCCTTTTAATCTTTTTTTGTCTTTTACACTCCAGATTTTATTCCCCTCTCGGTCCACCCTCTGACTGTTCCACATCCCGTTTATCCTTCTTGGATGCTCTTTCCACAAAGATGTCCCCATCCCGACAAACTCCACTGCCCCAGACCTCTAAACTCCCTGGGGCCTCCAGATTCTTGAGAGTTAGCTGCGTCTTTGACTGAACCGAGACCCAGCAGTCCTCTTCTGTACATGTGTTGTGGGCCTCATATCAGCTGGTGTATGCTGCCTGATTGGTGATCCAGTGTCTGAGAAATCTCAGGGGTCCAGGTTAATTGATCCTCCTATAGGAATGCCCTCCTCCTCGGCTTTCTCCAGCTTTTCCGTAATTCAGCCAGAGGGGTCAGCAGCTTCTGTTCATTGGTTTGAACAAATAGCTGCATCTGACTCCTTCAGCTGCTTGTTCTGTCTTTTGGAGAGCAGTCATGGTAGGTCCTTTTTTGTGAGCACACCATAGTCTCAGTAACAGTGTCAGGCTTTGGGGCCTCCCCTTGAGCTGGATTCCACTTTGGGCCTGTCACTGGACCTTCTTTTCCTCAGGCTCTTCTCCATTTCCATCCCTGTAGTTCCTCCAGACAGGGAAAATTATGGGTCCATTTCTCTCATGAGGCATTCTCTACAAGTTCCCTCTCACCACTGTAGAGCATTTCATTTAAGGTCCCTCTCTTTGAGTCCAGAGAGTTTCTCATCTCCCAGGTCTCTGTCTCTGGTAAATTCTGGAGGGTTCCTCCACTTCCCCAGCCTCCTAACAGGAATTCTGACATTGGTTGGAAATCCCAAGAATTAAAGAGCAGCTATTCAGAGAGAGAGAGAGAGAGAGAGAGAGAGAGAGAGAGAGAGAGAGAGAGAGAGAGAGAGAGAGAGAGAGAGAAAGAGAGAGAGAGAGAGAACATTGCCTTGTGAGAAAAATTCCACTCTTTTAAAACTTTTTCTAGAAAACCTAAGAATTTTCTAAAGCAGCTTTCCTGAAAAAAAATCCACGAACTACCCAGAAAGCTTTTAAATTTGTTTCTAGCAAGAAATAATTGTTTCAAGTAGAGAGAGCTGGAGAGAGAGAGAGAGAGAGAGAGAGAGAGAGAGAGAGAGAGAGAGAGAGAGAGAACGAGCTGCCTTAAGTAAAAAGCTGACCAAAGCAAATTACAGAGCCAGAGCTATCTAGAGAACTGCCTGTGAGCCATCTCAAGCACAACACAGGCAGTCAGATTGTAACCCAGCATTTGACTTAGAGTCATTTGTTTTGCTGCTCCCAGATACCCCTGCTCTCGGAAACCCTCTTCCAACTGAGGTTGATCCTTAGTAACTGTGTGATTACCCCTCTTCATGGCTATAGAAATTCTTACATTGAGAGACGATAAGAGAACTCAGCTTCATTTTCTTCAGCATAAACAGAATATACATTAAAATTCTCCAATAAAATGATATAGGCTAACAGAATGGATGTGAAAACAGGATCCATTATTCTGCTGCATTCAAGAATTCTACCTTGACAATAAAGAAGGACATTATCTCGGAGTAAAAGGCTGGAAAAATTTTGTCTAAGTAGAGGGATCCAAAAAGTAGTGATTCTAATTTCTAACAAATTTACTTTCAACCAAAATTAATAAGGTGAGACAGAGAACAAGATTACATATTCATCAAAGGAAAAATATACCAAGAGGATATTTCAATTCTGAAAATCTATGCCATAAACACAAGGGCATCCATATTTGTAAGATTTAAACCACATAATGAACCTTTCGCATAAATAGTGAGACTTCAATACCCGACTCTGATCAATTGACAGGTCATCCAGACAAAGACTAAACAGAGAAATAATGAAACTCACCAACGTTATGAATCAGATTAATCTAACAGACATCTACAGAATATTTCACCCAAACACAAAAGAATATACTTTCTTCTCAGCATCTCATAGATCCTTCTCCAAAATTGACCATAGTCAGCTAAAAAGCAAGCCTCAACCAGTAAAACCTATTGAAATAATGCCTTGTATCTTATCAGAGCACTATGGATTAAAGCTGGACTTCAACAACAGAAACAAGAGAAAGCTCAAATTTTCATTGAAGATGCTTGAATGTCACTTAGAAGCAGGAATCTGTAAGAGACAGATGGAGGGAGGGAACTTGGTAGGAGAAGAAATTGGGAGGGGACCCAGGACCAATTTCACTATGGTCAGCACCCTCCCTATCCCTAAACCATAAGTTGCAGGTTTAGGCTGATAAGAACAGATAGCTGGAAAAGGAAGCTGTAAAAGTGATAAGAATGCACAACTAGCTCTGGTGTCCCAGAGGGTGTAAGTGGGCTTGGCATTCCTGAAACATTCCTGAGACAGAGGGAGTGTAAGTGGGCCTGGCTCCTGGAAGAAGTGTGCTTATGACTTTTATTTTTCTACCCCTTTATCCTTTTCCCAGTATCAGTTGATTTTTTTTTTTTTTTGGCATCTGTATGACTTCCTAACTATTGTTATTGTATGTTTCTGAGATAAATATTTAATTTAGTATATTTATAAAGTCAAATACTTTTCTATGTTTTCTCATAGAGGAATACTATGGAACTGAAGGATCCTAGTTCTTACTGAGGTGTAACAGTTATTAAGAGGCTTGGCCTGGTAGAAAGTAGTTAGGTTATGCAGTTCCTGTGAAGGACCCTAAAGGCTTTTGCCAGCTTTACACCCACCGCCTCAGGTCAAGATTAGGCCATGTACCAGCTTCCCTCTTCTGGTCAAGGCTAGGTCAAGTTCCATTCTCCACCCACTGTTCTCAGGAGGAACAGGGACATTCTTGAAATATACTGATAGTCATCTGACCCTCTGGTCCCAGATAGAGCTCGAATGCATGTCATATGCTTGCTAGCCAATGGAGTCAAAGGTCAATATGCTTAGCTAATAAATTTAAACTGCAACCTTGCTGATGTAACCTGTACCTCTAAAATCTATAAAAATTGCTTGTTATAACCATTCAGGGTCACCTTTCAGTCACTTGCCATGAGGGGCTGATTGAAGGTAGACCCCGACTTGCTGGAAAATAAACTTCTTGCGTTTGCCTGGAACTCCGTTCTCATGTCTCACATGGGGGTGAGCGAGCCTTCCAGTAATTCAGGCTCATTTTGAGCCATATAGAACCTGTGCCTATTTCTCTTATAGAGTACATAAACAGAAGAAATTTTGAGACTGACAGGAAGAGAGAGAGAGAGAAAATGTATACAGCTGTATAGAGAAATATACATTTATAACTATTTTGCATGTTTTTAAGCAGAGCAACCTTATTCTAAAATAAATGATATAGTACTAGAAAATTTGTTTTATTTAGATTGGGTAGCAGCTGGGAATTATATCTCTGAACCTTACATGCTAGGCAAGTGTCCTACCACTGACCTGCTTCCCACTTATTTTTGTACATTTATAACATGTTTACTATTAGTAATTTTTCATTTATGAACACATAAATTAGGGAAAAGTTTATATATGGTGATTAAACATCATTAAGTGTTTCATGGAATGTCTTGGAAATGCACCAGTATATCAGGGACTTCTACCCTAATTTCAATTTTTCAATCCTAATTCTACATGCTGTGAAAAGTTAAAAAAAAAGGACATACAGATAAGAATATGTTGTAACAAAGAATTTCATTCATTTTGACATTTGGACAAGCCAAATTATATAGTAGTTAAATGTGCAAAAATCATAATGTGGTGTTTTATTTGAATCCTTATTCTCTTATTGTCAAAGAAAACACCCAATTTCTACTAAGATGTTCATGTTGGCCCTAGCACAAAGGACTTTAACAAGCAAGCACATAGCACACTTTGAGATAGGATTGCTTCCCTTTGTCTTTTTGACTGCTTCTTCCCCAGGGTTCAGTGACTCCATGTGTTAAGTCCAGTAAGAATTTGGAATCACAAAAAACTCAGGATAGTGAAAACTATTCTCAACAATAAAAGAACTTCTGGAGGGAATCACTACTTCTGTTCTCAAGATGTATTACAGAACAATCATAAAAACTGCATGGTATGTATTGGTACAGAGACAGGCAGGTTGATCAATGGAATAGAATTAAAGATCCAGAAGTGAACACAGACTCCTATGGGCACTTGATCTTTGACAATGGAGCTAAAACCATCCAATGGAAAAAAGACAGCATTTTCAACAAATTGTGCTGGTTTAACTGGAGGTCAGCTTGTAGAAGAATGCAAATCGGCCCATTCTTATCTCCTTGTACAAATCTCAAGTGCAAGTGGATCAAGGACCTCCACATAAAACCAGATACCCTGAAACTGATAGAAGAGAAAGCAGGGAAGAGCCTCAAACACACAGGCGCAGGAGAAAATTTCCTGAACAGAACACCAATGGCTTATGCTCTAAGATCAAAAATCAACAAATGGGACCTCATAAACTTGCAAATCTTTTGTAAGGCAAAAGAGACCTATCGTTAGGACAAAATGGCAACCAACAGATTGGGAAAAGATCTTTACCAATCCTCCATCCCATATGGGGCTAATATCCAATATGTACAAAGAACTCAAGAAGTTATACTCCAGATAATCAAATAATCCTACTTAAAAATGGGTTACAGAGCTAAACAAGTAATTCTCAACTGAAGAACATTGAATGGCTGAGAAGCACCTAAAGAAATGTTCAATATCCTGAGTCATCAGGGAAATGCAAATCAAAATAACCTTGAGATTCCATCTCATATCAGTCAGAATGGCTAAGATCAAAAACTCAGATAACAGTAGATGCTGGCAAGGTGGTAGAGAAAGAGGAACACTCCTCCATTGTTGGTGGGATTGCAGGCTGATACTACCACTCTGGAAATCAGTCTGGTGGTTTCTCAGAAAATTGGACATAGTACTACTTGAGGACCCAGCTATACCACTCCTGGGCACATACGCAAAAGATGCTCCAACATATAATAAGGACACATGCTCTACTATGTTCATAGCAGCGCTATTGATAGTAGTCAGAAGTTGGAAAGAGCCCAGTTGTCCTTCAACAGAGGAATGAATACAGACAATATGGTACATTTACACAATGAAATACTACTCAGATATTAAAAAACATGACTATGTGAAATTCTTAGGCAATTGGATGGAATTAGAAAATATCTTCCTGAGTGAGGTAAACCAGTCTCAAAATAACACACGGTAAGCATTTAGTGATAAGTGGATATTAGGCTAAAAGATCAGGATACCCAAGAAATGATTCACAGACCATATGAAGCTCAGGAGCAAGGAAGACCAAAATGTAGATGCATCGGTCCTTCTTAGAAGGGGGAACAAAATACTCCTAGAAGGAAATACAGGGACAAAGAGTGGAGCAGAGATTGAAGGAAAGGTCATCCATAGACTCCCCTATCTGGTGATCTATATGTGCCACCAAATCCGTACACTAATGCTGATGTTAAGAAGTGCTTGCTGACAGGAGCCTGATATAGATGTCTCCTGAGAGGCTCTGCCACAGCCTCACTGATACAGATGAGGATGCTTGCAGCTAACCATCAGACTGAGCACAGGGACCCCAATGGAGGAGTTAGAATATGAATTGAATGAGCTGAAGGAGTTTGCAACCTTATAGAAAGAACAACAATATCAACCTACCAGAACCCCCAGAGCTCCCAGGAACTAAACCATCAACCAATGAGTACACATGGAGGAACCCATGGCTCTAGTCACATATGTAGCAGAGGATGGCATTGTCTGATATCAATAGGAGAAGAAGACCTTGGCCTGTGAAGGCTCATTTTCCTATTGGAGGGGTATGCCAGGGTTTTGAAATGGGAGTGGGTAGGTGGGAGTTGAGCACATCCTCATAGAAGCAGGGAGAGGAGAAGCAGGTATGGGAGAGAGGTGAAAGGAGATAACATTTGAAATGTAAATACATAAACTATCCAATAAAAAAAGAAAAAAGGAATTTGAGCCTATTTTTGTTATGGAAAAAATGTTCATTTTGAAATTATTTAATTTAGAAATAGAAAACCTTATAGAAGGAGAAAAAAATGGAAGAACACAAAGTATCCAGGCAACATTTTATTTAATTCATGAGTTTGTTAGTTCATTAGTCCCAAAATGAGAAAGGACTCAGCCACCCTCAATAATCTTATTAATGGGTGTATAGGTCAATTTTACAAAGAAGTCAATGAATTCCATGATAAAAAATCCTATTGCCATTCTTTTCTTTTCTATTGGACTTGGTGCATCGTATTTATTTATTTATTTATTTATTTATTTATTTATTTATTTATTTATTTATTTATTTAATTTCTCTTTCAATGGCTTTTCTTTTTGTTGGTGTTTTGTTTTTAATTTTTTCTATTTTTATTTATTCTTTAATCGTTCTTTACAGTCCAGACTTTATTCCCTTCCCGGTCAACCCTTCGACTGTTCCACATCCCACATCCCCTCACCCCCACCCCTTGTCTCCAAGATTATGTTCCTACCACCCCACCACCACCACCCCAGCAGACCACCCCATTCCCTAGGCCCCAAGTCTCTCCAGGGTTAGGTCCATCTTCTTTGACTGAGTCCAGACCAGGCAGTCTGCTGTATATGTGTTGGGGGCCTCATATCAAGTGGTGTATGCTGCCTGGTTGGAGGCTGAGTGTCTGAGAGATCCTGGGGGTCCAGGTTAGTTGAGATTGCTGCTCTTCCTATGGGGTTATGATCCTGCTTAGCTTCTTCCAGTATTTCCCTTATTCAACCACAGGGATCACCAGTTTCTGTCCATTGGTTGGGTGTAAATATCAGCATTTGCCTCTTTCAGAGGCTTGTTGGGCCTTCCGGAGGGCAGTAATGACAGACCCCTGTCTATAAGCACACCATACTCTTAAATAGTGTCAGGCCTCAGGGGTTCCTTTGAACAGGATCCCAGTTTGGATCTGTTACTGGATCTTTTTTTTCTCAGGCTTTTCTCCATTTTTGTTCTGCAGTTCCTTCAGACAGGAACAATCCTGGGTCAGAGTTTTTGACTGTGGGATGACAAACCTGTCTTTTTATTGGAGGTGGACTCCTTTCCCCACTGTAGGGCATTTCATCTAACATCCTTCCCTTTGTGTCCTGAGAATCTTTCAACTGTCAGATATCTGGTACATTCTAGAGGTACCCCCACCTCCTGCCTCCTGAGGTTGCCTGTTTGGATTCTTTCTGCTGTCCTTCAGGACCTCAGTTCTGGCCCCATGTCCCCCAACCCCACCAAATACCTGATCATGTCTCCCTCTTCCCTTCCCTGTTGCTTTTTCCACTGAGGTCTCCCACACTCTTCCCCCCCTCCTGTGATTGATTTCTTTTCATTCATAAGTGGAATGGAGGCATCCTCAGTTTGGCCTTTTTAGCCAGCTGAATTGAGTCCTTGGCAAACTTGTTTCAACAAACTGCACTACCTAATTCATGTCAGTGGGATGGCAGTTTGAGAGGGTCGAGACACAGAGACACATAGCTTCAGAGAGAATTGAGCCCCAGAGCCTTTTTTCTTATTAAGCCTGTGCACAGCTTTTGTTATAGTCTATTGATAATGTACTGCTTTTTCCTACAGTCTCTGGTTTCTAGGTCATCATGGTTGACCTTCATTTTTACTTACTGAATACTGACATGATTACTGTTCCTGCCTTTGTTTCTATTTCTTAGCCTCATAACCAGCTCTTGTTCCCCTCTTTCTGTGAACTGTAGGAATTAGTGCCTCATGATTTTATTTCTTCAGATGACTTTGATACTGAGTCAGCTGTTCTCTGGTCATGAAGATTCAAATACCTGCTTGACATCTCTAGCAACAAATCCAAACAAAAACAACAACAACAGCAGCAGCAGCAACAACAACAGCAACATCCACTGGAAACTTCAGAAAACCTGAATTCCCAAGAATCCCTTTTTCACCCCAGACTCAGCTTTTAACAACTATATTAATACTCTTATATTTTTAAATAAAGTAGTTAACTAGAATTCTTTATGTTTCAATTTCAGTGCCTTTGATCAATTAACAATATCTAATAGTTTCCACTATAAACTGTATGTTAATCTTGTCCAGGTTTTCATAGCTCCAATTTCCTCCTCTAATATTCCACCACTTTGCTATTTCAGAAGCTTCCAAGATTTTTTTTCCTCTTCTGTCTTTACCCAACTTTAGTCACTGAGTTTAATATCTCATGTGGTCCTAATATGTAGCTGATTTAAAGGAACGCTCCAAGAACACAAACTATTTACTTTTGTATACTCAGCACGTTTTGATCTGATTTCCAATAGCAAAAACACAGAAACAATCTAAATATTCATAAATGAATATGAATGAATGAATGAATGAATGAATGAATGAACAAAGATAATGTATTGTGGCTACACAGTGGAAAACTATAGAACATAAAGAAGAAAATCCTGTCATTCACAAGAATGTGGGTGAAGCTGGCATGGAAATATAATACTAATGTTCTCACTTGTGTGGAAAATCTTAAAGGTCGAACTTATAGCTGGAACCGAAAGGTCTTTACCAGAGGCTCTGAGCAATGTGGGGAGGAAAGAGAGGATACAGGGGGAAAGAGGTGATGATCAATAAGTAGAACTTTCCTTTAGTGAAGAAAATAAATTTTAGTAATATGTTGTATTTTAGGACATTCCCAGTAGATAATAGTGAACTATGGATTTTAAAAATGCCAAAATAATAAAATTCTGATTTTCTTTTAGCAAAATATATTCTGAGTGGATGAACATGCTAGGATGCATAGTTGAATGAATATATGTTCCATTCTACTTTATAAACATAATTATGGAAGAAAATAAATACATAATGAAAGAAAGTTGCTCTTTAGAATGAAAAATGCCATTTGAAGCTTCATGGCTTGTAGGTTTCTTTCCTAACTGTTGTGTTTCTTTAAAAACTGTTCAGCTGCTCTGCAGCAAGAAAGGGATGAAGAACTATTGTTCTCAGACTCTAACCAGGCTGCATATTAACTCTGTGGGTAAATAAAAATACGGTAGGATCATGGGCAGCTTAAAATTTATCTCCACTGTGATATAGCCTCTGTGAATTAGACTTTAGGTATTTCTGTTCCTGTGAGATATATATATATATATATATATATATATATATATATATATATATACTGGATTAAGTTTTAATATTCTTCTTATAGTCATTGTGCAAAGTGATTGGTTTCTTTTTGACATTTCCATTAGTGTGCATAATATACAATCACTTGTTTTTTTTTAAATATAGTGTTGGACAGTACAGAAAAAGAACTCTTTGATCATTTCAAAATTTATTAGCTCTTGGAGAGTATATTTCACAGATTTAGATTAGTACGAGGCTATATGAAGTATCTCTGATATTGGTATAATATTGACTTTTTATGTTTAAATTAGTTCTGTTGTCCTAGAACAACATATATTGAAGATATTAACAATATTTTGACACTGAAAAATTCATGCAAATTATGTGCACGTACATACCTAAGAGAGGACTTTAACGAAACACATCATCCAGGATTTCTTCAGTAAAAATAATTAAACTTTAATTGTTGGGCTGGGACATTTTCCCTCAAGAATTTAAAATTTATTCTGTTGTCTAACACGGTAAGTCAGATGATTTAGGAATTTCATTGCCCGAACACTATCTTTTACCTTCATTATATAGGAAGGCTGAGTTGCATTCTAGTGATATTAGCTGCAAAAGAAATAATGCTGCTGTGAAATTGTATTTACCTCTTGAATTTAATCAGCTTTGTCTCTTGAAGGCTTTTGTCTGCACATATAGGTAAGAAGACAGGTACAAGGCAGATTATTTCCATGCATTTCTTAAGATTTAGGGCATATTTCATCTGTGTTCTTAATTGCAGTAGATGGTGAAGAATATAATGTTAATAATAATTGTAATAATAATAGCATAATAAGTAATTTGTGTGATTTCTAAAAGTTAAATATGTGTTATAACTACAGTAGACCTTTTAATAAAGTTATACAACTTCTCTAATCTTCAATATTATTGCATTCAATGTGAGTTCTAATGAAAATATAGTTAAGTATTTATGACTATCTAACATTGGCCATGCAATAAAGATCATAGTAGGTAGCAGTAATAATGTCAGATATTTTTCTTTCAATAAACATAAGATCTGTCAAGGGAAAATTATTAACTTCTTTTTATTGACCAATATGTTTACATGTTTGCGGTATTTAACAGGCATTCCTGTGGATTTAATTTCTACCTTCCTGAGAGCTTCTGATGTCCACATTCTCTTCTTTCTCTTCTCTACTTTAATATGTATTCTAGACTGTTCCTGAAATTAAATCTTGGAAATAGTTAACCTAACATTCACATGATAATTTTTAAGCACTGCTAATGGTATCCTTTTTTATTCAAATGGTAATTATTTTTCTAGCAAAATTTGCATAAATCAATAATAAATTAATTAGAAAGTTGTTTTCTTAGATCACTTGATTGACTTTTCCTATATTTATACATAATTGGTAAATGTTTTTATGAGGTAAAAAATCTATTATATCTTAGTCATTAAACCACCTTGCTTCTTGCATTTCTTTCTAAAAATAAATTTTAATTCTGAGAAATTGATAACACCTGAAAGGAAAGTATACATTTTGGCAGTAGGCTTATATAAGGCAAAGTAGGTTTAAATTACCTTTACAGTAATAAGTTAAACATTACAAATATGATTGCCTCTAATTCAGATTTTAGTAATCTGGAGGTATTTGTAAATGCCTGTAATTAAAGAACTTGAGAGTTGGAGGGAAATGAATCAGGTGATCAGGCCACCTTCAGTTACCCATAATGTTTAAGGATAGATCAACTCACATGAGATATTGTCTGTAAACAAACAATTACAACTCAAGAATATTTATAAACTGAGTTAACCTGGAGCACAGAAAATACTATTTGCTGTGATTTATAAAATGCTATGTTAAATGCTATACTAAACTTCTGAATATACTCTACAAGAACATCTACATTATCTCACAAATTAATACTAACATAGTTATCACTTGTTTTAGGACAAGAATAAGTTTAGTTTGCCCAAATAATGTGGTACAAAGTATTGGGTTCATCATTCACATTCTTGTATTTCTTTTGCAGAACTTTTGTTAATTCCTACAGTATACTATTTTGCAAAATTATTCTCGGAAGGGAGTTGTTACTAAAAGCAAAAGTATCCCTGATACCAATTAATCATAAGTGATAAACAACTTGGTTACATCATGAAGCATGTTGAGTTCATGTGGTCTATACATGAAGATTAGATTGAGTTATTGAACTTCTGATGGAGCACCAATTTTTTCTATCATATAAAGATATCCAATCTTTTTGTTACCTTCTGGAAGAAAATTTGTTCTTAACTTTTTCGTGTATAAATGCTGAATGGTTTGTATATTTATGACAATGAACTTTAATTAGGAAAAAGAATAACTTACTCATACATTCTGAATTTTAAGCATGATGCCACCTTAACTGCTCTCTAATGGATTTAAATAGTTATTGAGCACTAAACATCATTGTCACTGGTAAGTAAATTCACTTTTTTTGAGTATATACTTTGACTAAATCTTGGATATCAAGAAAATTGGTTTATTCTTCACATAAGATCAAGACGAATATAGGGGAAAAGCAGTTTAGCATCATTTAACGGTCCTTATTATATGGGGTAGAGGGACATAAGCAAACATAAAAAGGCCCTCAGATACCCAAAGATAAACTCTGCTGGGTACACACACACACACACACACACACACACACACACACACACACACTGATCCAAAGAGCTGTCATAAAACAGTTTGACAGCAAGACTTGGTTATTGCAAGAAGGATGTCATAGATACTATATAAAAGACATAACAGTTTTTGAATTAGGTATGTTGGAAGAAGACATTGACAATTGTAACCATTGCCCTATGATGCAAATTGAGGTAATGTAAGTAAGCAGTATTGACAATAATAACTTTGTAAAATCTACAAGGAGTTACACAGAAATTTCCTGGAGTTTCAGACTTACTTCTGTGAATTTGTTCCATATATTTACTTTTATACTGATTTCTAAAAGTACCCGACTACTTTCCTTTGTGAGAGACAATGGTGTTTTCAGATATAAACATTTGGTTTATATTGTGAATAGCTCTGCAATCACATGTTTTATAGATGTTTTTAGCAGTTGCAGATATTAGGTGACTAAAGATGCTCTTTGGGGAAGTTGTATACACTCATAGGAATTAAGGGTTTAGTCTATTATTTGATACTCTGAAATATAGACTATGTAGAAGGCTACCAAACTTTAAATATCCTTCATATGTACCCAATTTTGTGAACATATGTCTCAAGAGACCTGAAACTGCACATTTTGATACATTTTTATTAATATTAACATTGATTTTGCTATGCTTATGTATAGACATCTATATTATAGGAGCTTCCAGAAAATTTTCTGCTCCTCTCTTCCCCTGTGGCCTAAGAGGAAAGGAAACCTGCTACTTAGTTCTTCACAAGTCCATGTCTGTTTTAGTTGTCAAACTTCACAGCCTAGTAAATTATCATCACTTCACATCACTATTTGTCCTGAACACCTTTACTTCAATACAAGCATTTGAAATGTCTGTAAAGAACACTCCATGCAAAAGGGCATAATTACTCAAACAATTTTATGTTATTACTAAGTGGTAAAATCATACAAATAGCAATCATATAATAAGGGCTCCATATAACAAAAGCTTATCATTCCTTTTATTATAATTTTTTATTGTCAATAATTATTTTCCTGTACATATGAGTTCTTTACTGTGGATCATATGACATAATGATATTATGATGATTGAACAATTATGATCAATGCCTGCTTTTGTTTCTTATTCATTATCTCATTTAACTTATCCACCAGATGCCAAATTTATGAACTAGATGATTTTTTTCTTTTTCTTCAGATGAGCTCGACAAGGCACAGACTGGTGATATGAATATATCAATGAATGAAGGAGCTAGGCATATAGGAAGGGGGATTGGAAAGCAGGCCCTTCTAGAGGACTAAACCCCTGGTCATCTGCTCTCCTAATTGTGTATTATTATGCTGTTACACAAAAAGAAATCTAATCTATTGGATAAACCATGAATGTCATTTGTTATATAGTCACTTCTAACAACCAGACTAGCATTTCTTGTTTATAATAGAGGATATAAGTGCTGTTTGGAGGATCTGTGAGCAAACTTAAAACACTCTCCTGCTCCTCTCTTCCCCTGTGGCCTAAGAGGAAAGGATGTCGGCAACTTAGTTCTTCACAAGTTCATGTTTGTTTTAGTTGCTGAACTTCACAGCCTAGTACATTTAACATCACTTCATATGACTATTTGTCCTGAAAACCTTTACTTAAATACAAGTGTTTGAAATGTCTCTAAAGAACACTCCATGCAAAAGAGTATTTTGTAAAATGTGTTCATTTCATGACCTCTAAATAATTTTTTATAAAGGCCATTCTTAAGCAGGTGTCCCAATCCCTGAGCCACTTAAAAAACCTCACATTCTTTGGAACTTTCAATTGACAACACACTTATTTTGGTAATCAAGAGTATTTATTATAGTTATTATTATACAGACATCCTCTGGTACAAAGTATCAAAATAATGCTGAAAAGGATAAGTAGAAATGATGAGAAAAGAAAACAGAATGGAGAAATGGACTGATGAATGATTGACATGTAGTCCTCAGCAATGTGTCGGTACTCAAGACTTCACCACTATTTCTAATTGTCCCCTTTAAATAGAAGGAGGTGAACCAAACATAACACTGTGTATATCTTCAAGGCAAATAAGAATAAAAAGGAGCTCTCAGTAAAATGTTCTACAAACTTTAACGTGTTTACATCCTTTTCAGTAGATATGTGAGTTCCAGGTAAATGTAGCATCATCATGTTTTGTTAGTGCTATTATCATTAGACAGTTTTAGTTAGTTTTCTTTGGATTGATTTCTATGTGCTGCATAAAATTCTTCAGGTATTATTTATTAATAATTACCATTCTTATATGGTTTATTATTTTTATTTTTACTATTATTATAACATAAGTTCATTTCATATCACATAACATGAAAGTGGAGGAATGAAGAATGAGTTATTAGTTATTACTTACCTCATATCTACTTTCTCTGGTTGTCAGTCTTCACTGTGTTAGGATGGCTGCACAGTGTAACACTTATGAGGGTTAGTGATGTGGCACATGCTGTGACCTTGGTGTTATTGATTAGTAAGTTGTGTACAGCATAGTGACCCTCAGTATTGTCTCTGTGGATGCTGTTCCCTTCTGCCTTCCTGTTAGTTGGGTTTCAGGTTTCTCTGCATAGCTCTGTAGCCTTGGCTGTCCTGGAACTTCTGCAGACCACAGTGACCTTGAATGCAGGGATTTGCCTGCCTTAGCCTCCTGAGTGCAGAGATTAAAGGTGTGTAATCATCACAACTGTGCTTTTCATCCTTTTTGAAGTAGGTGATTTATGACAAAAATTTTGGAGAATAAATAGAACATGGGGTAATTTTGACTGGCAAAATGAAATTCTCTTTTAGAAAAGGCAACGATTCTGATCAATTATGTTAAACCATGAATTTAGCATGCAATCTTCTCTGAAATTCTTTTCCAGAAACTGAAGGACATCTTCACAATTCTGCTAAAGTTCAGATACCCAAGTTATCTATTTTTTTAAACCTCTGGTCTAAAATACTGCTCAATTGGGCATTTGGTTTTCAGGGTAGTACCTCGTTCTGTGAGAGGAAGGTAGCCTGAAAAGATGGGCCACATGAAAATAAACTCTACAGTGACTGAGTTTGTGTTTCTGGGGCTTTCATCTGATCCCAAGGTACAGCTTGTCCTCTTTTTTGTATTCTTGTTTTTCTATATGTTGTCAGTGGTGGGCAATATCATCATCATCACTATTATCCTGATAGAACCTCGCCTGCAAACCCCCATGTACTTCTTCCTCACTAACTTGTCCTTTCTGGACATCTGCTACACATCCACCAATGTCCCGCAGATGCTTTCCAACATGGTGTGGGGTAAGAAGACCATCCCATTTGCCAGTTGTGCCACTCAGATGTACTTCTCACTCTCCTTCGGAATGATTGAGTGTGTTCTTCTTGGTGTCATGGCTTATGATAGATATGCAGCCATTTGTCATCCTCTCCATTACACTGTTATCATGGACCAAAACACTTGTGTTCAACTGGCAGCCATTTCTTGGTCTAGTAGCTTCCTGAGTTCCATGGTTATCAATGTTCTCACCTTGAGTTTGCCCTACTGTGGACCAAATGTCCTGAATCACTTTTTCTGTGAAGTTCCTTCAGTTCTGAGACTGGCTTGTACTGACACTTCACTCACTGAACTGGTGGTTTTTGTATTCAGTATCATCATTGTCTTCATTCCTTTCCTCCTTATTATTGTTTCCTATGCCCGCATCCTTCTTTCTGTTCTCAGGATGCGATCAGCCTCTGGGAGGTACAAGGCTCTGTCCACCTGTGCCTCCCATCTCACGGTTGTGACTTTATTCTATGGAACTGCCATCTTTATGTACATGAGACCCCAGTCAAAGTCCTCCAGGGCTGGTGGTAAGGTCATTGCAGTATTCTACACTGTAGTTACACCTATGCTCAATCCATTAATTTACAGCCTAAGGAACCAGGATGTCAAAGGATCTCTAAGGAGAGCTCTCACAAAACAAAAGACATAAAGTCTATGTAAGGGCCCTAAGCTCAACCGCTAACCTAGGATTATTACCAGCTCAGTCACAAGAGAGAGAATGAAAAAGATGCTTTGACCATCATCTGCCCTTCATAACAAATACATAAATCCATTTGCAGCAAAAGGAAAAAATGTTTCTTCCAAGTACATCGTAGGGCAATTATTTGTCAAAACAATTGTCTTTATTGAAGAATACAATTTTCTGTTTAGTGGTAAAGTTTGAATCTCACACTATAAAATGAATTAATTGAAATTGTCAATTTGAATTGAAGATGAAACTTTTTTTATTCAAAGTATGTTTATTATTTATTTATTATTATTTAACCTTTTTTAAAACCCAGTTGTTATCTCCCTCCCAGTTTGTTCTTCAACAGTTCCCCATCCCATTCCTTCTCCCCATTCCTGTCTCTAAGAGGATGTCACACACATCCCATCATATCTCCCCAAACACTGGGGCCTCAATTATCTAAAGGGTTATGTGTGTCTTCTCTCATTGAAGCTAGACCAGGCAGTCCTCAGCTGTATATGTGTTGGGGACCTCATATCAGCTAGTGTATGCTGCCTGGTTGATAACTCAGTGTCAGAGAACTTGGGGGTCAACTGGTCTTGAGACCACTGGTCTTCCTACGGGATTGTTCTCCTCCTGAGCTTCCTCCAGTCTTTCCTTAATCCAAGTACAGGGGTCCCTGGCTTCTGTCCATTCGTTAGGTGTAAGTATATGCATCTGACTCTTTCAGCTACTTGTTGGGCCTCTTGGAGGGCTACCATGGTAGGCCTCTGTCTGTAAGCACTCCATAGCATCAGTAATAGTGTCAGGCATTGGGAGCCTCCACTTGAGCTGGATCCCAATTTGTCCTGGTTACTGTATCTCCTTTCTCTCAGTTTTCTTATCTCTCCCTAAGTAATGTAAATGATTTTGACAAGAGAAATGTCAACCCTCAACACATGTAGAATTGTAGGTTGTCTTTTTTTGATGTGAAATCCCACAATTTTGATAGTCTTACGGTCTCCCTGTAGTCTACTTTTGATTCAAAAGTACTTTTCACTGATCTTATCACAAATAGACTTGGTCAACTACCCCTCCCTTCAGGACTCAGGGAATTCTGCACAAGTGGAGGTGGTAAGAGAGTAAGAACCAAAGAGAATGGATGACCCCAGAGAAACAAGGTCATCTACACACAGCATCATTAATGAACATATGAAAACAGAGGGACTGAGGCAACATGCACAGGACCTGCTGCACAGGTCTGCACTAGTTGGGGTCCTAGAGATGAGAGGAGAAGTAGACAGAAACACAACCATCCTGAACCCCAAAGCTAGCTACACTTAAAATTGAAAAACAGCTTTCTTGAAGAGAGCCTCACTCAGGAAACAAACCACTCAATGGCAGACCCCATGCATAGCAGTAAATGCCCGACAAATAGATTTCAACAGCCTCTTTGGAACTTCTTTGTCTCACAGTGCTCTGCTGGGGCATTTTTATTTTTTTAACTTACAGATCCTTTGCACATATATTATGGTTTCTATTTTTTTTAATGGTACTCTTGCGTGTAATAACATGTGTCTCTGTATCTATATATGTTTCTCATGCATTTTCTTTGGCTCTTTTACATCTGGTTGAATTATCCTATTCTGACTTGTTTTTTTGTTTGTTTTATTTCACCTTTATTATTATTCCTTCTAGGTCAGTTTGTTTTCTTATGAGAGACAGAGACAGTTTGGATCTGGATGAGAGGGGGTGTGAAGAAGAACTAGAAGGAGTTAGGGGAGGACGAACCCTAGTCAGAATATATTGCATAAGAACCTTTATTTTCAATAAAATATGTATTTAACTAATAAATTATTTTGTTTTTTGTAAGCTATATTGAATGACAATGTAATATAATATTAGATAAAATAAAACATTTTTATAATCACTTATAATAAATACACAAATTAATATTTATGTACATATAAATAATGTTCTTACCACTATCACACTGGGATGACTATAATTTTGAGAAAGTAATCATCAGAGCATTCTGAGAAAGTAAGCATCAAACACACTACAATAAACAGGGTGTCCTCTGAACTTTATATAAGTACCAGAAGGAAGAGTTCCAAGATAGTAGATAAGAACAGTTGTCTCAGCAGAAGGATTGGGGGTTTCTGGATAGGAAACCCAGAAAGGGGATGACATTTGACGTGTAAATAAATAAAATATCCAATAAAAGGAAAGAGAGAAAGAGAAAAAGCACAGTAACAGAACCAATTTGGAGAGCAATAGGAGGTGCCCAGGAAGGCAGGGAGTTGCTAGGCCATGTACCAGCTGGCACGCCTGTGTGTAGAAACATGTGTGATTCTGCATCTAAACATGCCTCTCTCCTTCTCTCTGACTGTCTCACTCTCTTTCTCTTTCTCTGTCTTTATCTCTCTGTTTCTGTCTCTCTGTCTCTTTATCTCTCTCTGGGTCTTTCACTTCTGTATGATTTGTTCTATTGTGACTTGTTTATTTCACGATTACTATTATGTCTTAGATGTCTGTTTTCTTTTTTTCTTAATAAAGGAAAAATTTATTATGGAGATGATCAAACACACAGCAAATATCTCCATGGTCACCTCTGCTGTGCTCCTTACCTAGAGTCTGTCATTAGGATTTGCTCACTTTTTCCCCCCATCTTTATTAAATTGGGTATTTCCTATTTACATTTCAAATGTTATTCCCTTTCCCGGTTTCCAGGCCAACATCCCCCTAACCTCTTCCCTCCCATTCTATATGGATGTCCCCTCCCCATCCTTCCCCCCATTATTGCCCTCTCCCCAAGAATCCCTTTCACTGGGGTTCCAAACTTGGCAGGACCAAGGGCTTCCCCTTCCACTGGTGCTCTTACTAGGCTATTTATTGCTACCTATGAAGTTGGAGCACAGGGTCAATCCATGTATAGTCTTTGGGTAGTGGCTTAGTCCCTGGAAGCTCTGGTTGCTTGGCATTGTTGTTCATATGGGGTCTCGAGCCCCTTCAATCTATTCCAGTCCTTTCTCTGATTCCTTCAACGGGGGTCCCGTTCTCAGTTCAGTGGTTTGCAGCTGGCATTCGCCTATGAATTTGCCGTATTCTATCTGTGTCTCTCAGGAGAGATCTACATCTGGTTCCTGTCGGCCTGCACTTCTTATTTTCATGCATCTTATCTAGTTTGGTGGCTGTATATGGCCCACAAGTGGGGGCAGGCTCTGAATGGGCGTTCCTTCAGTCTCTGTTCTAAACTTTGCCTCCCTATTCACTCCTATGGGTATTCAGGTTCCCCTCTAAAAAAGGAGAGAAGCATCCGCATTTTGGTCATCCTTCTTGAGTTTTATGAGTTCTATGCATGTAGGGTAATTTGAGCATTTGGGCTAATATCCACTTACTAATGAGTGCATACCATGTATGTTTTTCTGTGATTGGGTTACTTCACTCAGGATGATATTTTCCAGTTCCATCCATTTGCCTATGAATTTCATAAAGTCATTGTTTTTGATAGCGGAGTAATATTCCATTGTGTAGATATACCATATTTTCTGTATCCATTCCTCTGTTGAAGAATAGGGTTATTTTCAGCTTCTGGCTATTATAAATAAAGCTGCTATGAACATAGTAGAGCATGTGCTTTGTTATATGTTGGAGCATCTTTTGGGTATATGCCCAAGAGAGGTATAGGTGGGGCCTCAGGTAGTGCAATGTCCAATTTTCTGAGGAACATCCAGACTGATCTCCAGAATGGTAGTACCAGTCTGCAATCCCACCAACAATGGAGGAATGTTTCTCTTTCTCCACATCCTCGACAGCATCTGCTGTCACATGAGTTTTTGATCTTATCCATTCTCACTGGTGTGAGGTGAAATCTCAGGGTTGTTTTGATTTCCATTTCCCTTAAGAATAAAGATGTTGAACATTTCTTTAGGTGTTTCTCAGCTATCCGGCATTCCTCAGCTGTGAATTCTTTGTTTAGCTCTGAACCCCATTTTTAATAGGGTTATTTGTCTCCCTGCGGTCTAACTTCTTGAGCTCTTTTTGTATTTTGGATATAAGGCCTCTATCTGTTGTAGGATTGGTAAAGATCTTTTCCCAATCTGTTAGTTGCTGTTTTGTCCTAACAAGAGTGTCCTTTGCCTTACAGAAGCCTTGCATTTTTATGAGATCCCATTTGTTGATTCTTGATCTTAGAGCTAAGCCATTGGTGTTTTGTTTAGGAAATTTTCTCCAGTGCCCATGTGTTTGAGATTCTTCCCCACTTTTTCTTCTATTAGTTTGAGTGTATCTGGTTTGATGTGGAGGTCCTTGATCCACATGAACTTAAGTTTTGAACAGGGTGATAAGAATGGATAGATTTGCATTCTTCTACATGCTGACCTCCAGTTGAACCAGCACCATTTGCTGAAAAGGCTATCTTTTTTTCTATTGGATGGTTTTGGCTCCTTTGTCAAAAATCAAGTGACCACAGGTGTGTGGGTTCATTACTGGGTCTTCAATTCTATTCCACTGGTCTATCTTCCTGTCTCTGTACCAATACCACACAGTTTTTTTTTTTTATCACTATTGCTCTGTAATACTGTTTGAGTTCAGGGATAGTGATTCCCCCGGAAGTCCTTTTATTGTTAAGGATAGTTTTAGCTATCCTGGTTTTTTTGTTCTTCCAGATGAATTTGCAAATTTTTCTGTATAACTCTATGAAGAATTGGATTGGAATTTTGATGGGGATTGCATTGAATCTGTAGATCACTTTTGGTAAAATATCCCTTTTTACTATATTAATCCTGCCAATCCATGAGCATGGGAGATCTTTCCATCTTCTGAGATATTCTTCAATTTATTTCTTCTGAGGCTTGAAGTTCTTATCATACAGATCTTTCACTTGCTTGGTCAAAGTCACACTGAGTTACTTTATATTATTTGGGACTATTATGAAGGCTGTTGTTTCCTTAATTTCTTTCTCAGCTTGTTTATCTTTTGCATAGTGGAAGGCTACTGATTTATTTGAGTTAATTTTATACCCAGCCACTTTGCTGAAGGTGTTTATCAGGTTTGTGGTTCTCTGGTGAAAGTTTTGGGATTACTTAAATATACTATCATATCATCTGCAAATAGTGATATTTTGACTTCTTCCTTTCCAATCTGTGTCTTTTTGACCTCCTTTTCTTGTTTGATTGCTCTGGCTAGAATTTCAAGAACTATATTTAATAAGTAGGGAGAGAGTGGGCAGCCTTGTTTAGTCCCTGATTTTAGTGGGATTGCTTCAAGTTTCTCTCCATTTAGTTTAATGTTAGCAACTGGTTTGCTGTATATGGCTTTTACTATGTTTAGGTATGGGCCTTGAATTCCTGGTCTTTCCAGGACTTTTATCATGAAGGAGTTTGAATTCTGTCAAATGCTTTCTCAGCATCTAATGAAATGATTATGTGGTTTTTATCTTTCAGTTAGTTTACATAGTGGATTACGTTGATGGTTTTTCATATATTAAAACATCCCTGCATACCTGAGATGAAGCTTTCTTGATCATGATGGATGTGATTGATGTGTTCTTGGATTCGGTTCGCAAGAATTTATTGAGTATTTTTGCGTCGATATTCATAAGGGAATTTGGTCTGAAGTTCTCTTTCTTTGTTGGGTCTTTGTGTGATTTAGGTATAAGAGTTATTGAGGTTTCATAGAAGGAATTTGGTAGCACTCCATCTATTTCAATTTTGTGGAATAGTTTGGATAGTGTTGGTATGAGATCTTCTATGAATGTCTGATAGAATTCTGCACTGAACCCATCAGGACCTGGGCTCTTTTTGGTTAGGAGGCTTTTAATGACTGCTTCTATTTCTTTAGGAGTTGTGGGGTTGCTTAAATGGTTTATCTGTTAGTTGCTGTTTTGTCCTAACAAGAGTGTCCTTTGCCTTACAGAAGCTTTGCAGTTTTATGAGATCCCATTTGTTGATTCTTGATCTTAGAGCTAAGCCATTGGTGTTTTGTTTAGGAAATTTTCTCCAGTGCCCATGTGTTTGAGATTCTTCCCCACTTTTTCTTCTATTAGTTTGAGTGTATCTGGTTTGATGTGGAGTCCTTGATCCACATGAACTGATTTAACTTCCTTACCTGGTATTTGTCTAGGAACTCCTCCATTTCCTCCAGATTTTCAAGGTTTTTGAATATAGACTTTCATAGTAGGATTTGATGATTTTTTGAATTTCCTTCAGCTCTGTTGTTATGTCTCCCGTTTCATTTCTGATTTTGTTAGTTTGGACCCACTCTCTGTGTTCTCTCATTAGTCTGACTAAGATTTTATCTATCTTGTTGATTTTCTCAAAGAACCAGCTTTTGTTCTGTTGATTCTCTGTATACTCCTTTCTGTTTCTACTTGGTTGATTTCAGTTCTGAGTTTGATTATTTCCTGCCTTCTCTCCTCCTGGGTGTTTTTGCTTCTTTTTGCTCTAGAGCTTTTAGGTATTCTGTCAAGCTGCTGATATGCTGATATGCTCTCTCCTGTTTCTTTCTGCAGGCACTCAGAGATATGAGTTTTCCTCTTTGCACAGCTTTTATTGTGTCCCATAAGTTTGGGTATGTTGTACCTTTATTTTTATTAAATTCTAAGAAGTCTTTAATTTCTTTCTTTATTTCTTCCTTGACCAGGTTAAGATTTAGTAGAGCATTGTTCAACTTCCATGTTTATGTGGGTGTTCTTTCCTTATTGTTATTGAAGATCAGCTTTAACCTGTGGTGGTCTGATAGGATGCATTGGAATATTTCTATCTTTCTGTATCTGTTGAGGCCTGTTTTGTATCCAATTATATGGTCAATTTTAGAGAAAGTACCCTGAATGTTCTATAAATATCTGTTAAGTCTATTTGGTTTATAACTTCTATTAGGATGTCTATGTCTCTGTTTAATTTCTGTTTCCATGATCTGTCCATTGATGAGAGTGTTGAAATCTCCTACCATTATTGTGTGAGGTGCAATGTGTGCTTTGAGCTTTAGTAAGGTTTCTTTTATGTATGTAGGTGCCCTTGTATTTAGAGCATAGATATTTAGGATTGAGAGTTCATCTTGATGGATTTTTCCTTTGATGAATATGAAATGTCCTTCCTTATCTTTTTTGATGACTTTTAGTTGAAAGTCGATTTTATTCGATATTGGAATAGCTACTCCAGCTTGCTTCTTCAGATCATTTTCTTGGAAAGTTGTTTATTCATCTTTTACTCTGAGATAGTATCTGTCTTTGTCCCTGAGGTGTGTTTCCTGTAGGCAGCAAAATGCTGGGTCCTCATTAGGTATCCAATTTGTTAATCTTTGCCTTTTTATCAGGGAATTGAGTCCACTGATGTTGAGAGATATTAAGGAATAGTGATGGTTGCTTCATGTTATCTTCGTATTTGGAAGTGAGATTATGTTTGTATGCTTGTCTTCTCTTTGTTTTGTTGCAAAACAATTAGTTTCTTGCTTTTTCTAGGGTGTAGCTTGCCTCCTTGTGTTGGGCTTTACCACTTTTTATCCTTTGTAGGGCTGGATTTGTAGAAAAATATTTTGTAAATTTGGTTTTGTCATGGAATATCTTGGTTTCTCCATCTATGTTAATTAAGAGTTTTGCTGGATACAGTAATCTGGGCTGGCATTTGTGTTCTCTTAGGGTCTGTATGACATCTGTCCAGGGTCATCTCGCTTTCATAGTCTCTGGTGAGAAGTCTGGTGTGATTCTGATATGTCTGCCTGTATATGTTACTTGACTTTTTCCCTTACTGCTTTTAGTATTCTTTCTTTGTTTTGTGTATTTGGTGTTTTGACTATTATGTGATGGGAGAAGTTTTTTTTTTTTTTTTTTTTTTTTCTGGTCCAATCTATTTGCAGTTCTGTAGGCTTCTTGTATGTTTATGGGCATCTCTTTCTTTAGGTTTGGGAAGTTTTCTTCTATGATTTTGTTGAAGATATTTACTTGTCCTTTGAGCTGGTAGTCTTCACTCTCTTCTATATCTATTATCCTTAGGTTTGATCTTCTCATTGGATTTCCTGTATGTTTTGGGCTAGTAGCTTTTTCTGTTTTTCATTATCTTTGACAGTTGTGTCGATAATTTCTATGGAATCGTCTGCTCCTGACATTCTCTCTTCTATTTCTTGTATTCTGTTGGTGATGCTCACATCTGTGACTCCTAATCTCTTCCCTTGGCTTTCTATCTCCAGGGTTGTCTCTCTATATGCTTTCTTTATTGTTTCTATTTCCGTTTTTAACTCCTGGATGGTTTTGTTTATTTCCTTCTCCTGTTTTGTTGTTTTTTTTCCAGTAGTTCCTTAAGGGGTTTTTGTGTTTCCTCTTTAAAGGCTTCTAATTGTTTACTTATGTTGTCCTGTATTTCCTTAAGAGAGTTATTTATGACCTTCTTAAAGTCCTCCATCATCATGATCAAATGTGATTTTGAATCTAGATCTTGCTTTCCTGGTGTGTTTGGATATTCAGTGTTTGGTTTGGTGGGAGAATTGGGCTTCGATGATGCCATGTAGTCTTGGTTTCTGTTGCTTAGGTTCCTGTGCTTGCCTCTAGCCATCAGGTTGCCTCTGGTGTTACCTTGTTTTGCTACTTCTAACAGTGGCTTGATCGTCCTATTGGCCTGTGTATCAGGAGTGCTGTAGACCTGTTTTCCTGTTTTCTTTCAGCCAGTTATGGGAACAGAGTGTTTTGCTCTCAGGCTTGTAGTTGTTCCTGTCCACTGGCTTTGAGCTGTCCCTCTGGGTGGGAATCAGAAGGGCCTGCCTCTCCTTCTCCTGTGTCCTTGTGCACAGGGGCCCCACATGGTGGTAGGAGTTTTCCTCTAGAGTCAGAAATGAGGGCAGAGAGTAATCTCCTTTGGTTTCCCAGGCATGTCTGCCCCTCTGAAGGTCTAGCTCTCCCTCCCACAGGAATTGGTTGCAGGGAGCTATTTGACCAGGTCGTTCAGATCTGAGCATGGTCTGGACCGCAGGGCTCCTGCAGCTTGACTGCCCCTATCTTCCTGTGCCCAGGTGCACTATACAGTTTCCTCTTGGGCCAGGGTTGTGGGCAAAGTTGGGCAGAAGTGGCAGTTTCTCCTGCCCTGCAGTCTCAGGATTGCCCGCACTTCTGGGAGATCAGCTCTCTCTCCCACAGGGTTGGGGAGCAAGGAGTTTTGGGCAGGGATCAGTGGGATTCAAGATCCAGCTAGAAACTGGAAGTGTCAGGTCCCCAGATGTCTGTTTTCTTTTTTTTTCTTTTTTTTCTTTTTCTCCATCTTTATTAACTTGGGTATTTCTTATTTACATTTCAATTGTTATTCCCTTTCCTGGTTTCCTAATGAGTGACATAGTCAATTAGGATCTGAATGGGAAGGGATGTGGAAAAGAACTTCTAGGAGTAAGGAGAGGGGGACACTTTAGACTAAGAATGAAAGACTGGATCTAATTTTAGTAATATCTAGCACGTATAATACAAACATTTCTTCTACCTAAATTCAAGGGTCAATCAGCAAGAAGACAGCTCTAATGCCGTAGGTGGTCACCGTAAACATAAATTTTAAATATTTAGCAAGCAAAATAGAAAAGGCAATCATGAATGAAGACTTTAACCGTTAGTCAGAAACATAATATTTAGAATGTGCTATGATTTACAAATAAATGTTATATACATTCTCATACACATCAAGTAAAGAAACTTACATGCTTGATACATTTTCTTCAGAATAATTGGTTGAAATGACAGGATGACATTTTAAATTTTTCCAAATATCACAAAATTAGAGATATACTTATGTGATTGCTGATAATTTAGAAACAATTATACTATTTTTTCAAAAAGAAACTAAAAACTAACAATGATATGTAGAGTTAGATTTTTTGTTTTGATAAACAAACAAAAAATGGTTGTCTCCTAACTTAACAGCTCTGACTAAAACATTCTCTCACACTGAAAAGGCCATGTGTTGGCCCAAAGCTGGTGGCTTAACAACTGAAGGCAATGATTTCCTCCATCTTTGAGTCTGTTAGTAACAGCTTCATTTCTTGTTAATTTTTCTTTTGTCAGAGCCACAATTTATGTTCAGGTACAATAATGTAAACTAAGTAATCCAGACAGTAGGGGAACTGAACTAGGTATCATCTAGGTCATGCCAAGCACATTTTTTTTAATCCCTTTTATGTTTGTTTCTTCTAACGAGAGAGAAACCCAATATTTTAGAAATACTGCATGAATACTATCTATTCACTATACATAAGCCATTTTTCAAAAAGAAACCCATTTTAAAGCTGACAAAAATGATGGCCTTTTCATCCTTCACTACATCGATTTTTCTAATGTGTAATTTCCCAGTACATGTGTGTGACATGGCAATATAAAGACTGCAGAGAAAAAATATATATAGCATTCAATGATGTTTGGTGCTTAAAATATTTACATTTTATGTAGTCACTTACTTTATAATTTAAACATCTTTATGTTTATTAACTAATACTGATTTTTACATATTATGGGTCAATATTGTAAAATAATTATTGTTAAAATTGTGGTTTCATTATCATTTTTTAAAATACATCTCTTGTATTCCCTATTCTTATTCTCTAGTAGCTTTGCCAAGATTTACTAGTCTATTAAATGGGCATCTCATTCTACTGTGCCCAATTCCATTTAAGAGATTAAAAAATGTTAGCTGTGTTTGTGAAAATGGGTTTTTTTGTTGCTTTTTTTGTCTTTTGTTTGTTTTGTTTTTTTTTTTTTTTGTTCTTTTTTTTTTTTTTGACCAAAAAGCAAGTCTTCATTGGCCTTGGCTTCTTGAAAGGAATAATCAAGAATGGCACCAATATCAGACCAGCCATCCTTTATGGGCTTGTAAGTGATGGAGAACTTGCCCAAGTAGTGCCCAATCTTCTCTGGTTTGATCTCTACCTGGTTGAAGGTCTTGCCATTGTAAACATCCACCATGCTGCCAACCATCTCAGGCAGAACAATCATGTCCCTCAGATGGGTCTTCACCCATCTGGCTACTCATGGGTGGCACCTTCTTCTTGGCCTTTCTCAAAGACTTGAATAGGGACTGCTGCCTCCAATGCAGGCCACGATTCAGGGTGCCACCTCTGGTGGGCACTGTACAATTGCATCAGCTGCTCATGTACAATTACTCATCCAGCAGTTGGTCAAAGTGCATATCACGGTTGGTGAACTTGTGTAAGGGGTGCTTCTTCTTCTGCTCCATTTCAGCCATCTTGCTGACTGCTCAGAAAAGTGAAAATGGATTATTTCAACAAAGTCTAGCATCAACAAAATACAGTCTGTTGTCATGAACTATACTTTTTCTAGACCTTAGTTGATCAGTATTACTATACATTTTAGGAGGTTATTTTTTTTTAAAGAACAAAAGTATAATTTCAAGATTCTAACTTTGGTATGATAACATGAGATAGTATTTATGCTAATATACATTTTATGATAAATATATCTATTTTCCAGTTTATTTGTCTACCTATGGACCATATATTATCTACAAAGGTAAATTAACCATAAATCTATCATAATTTATCCTCAAATAGTATTTTTTACCAGGTTAATTTTAAGGCCAATATTATAATACTAATATTATCATGTTTTTATTGTTTTATTTGAAAATTTTATGCATGAATATAATCTATCTTTTTCCATTAATTAATTTATTTATTCACTTTACATCCCAATCGCCGCCCCACCTTCTCCTCCCATTCTTCCACTCGCATAGCCCCTGCCCTAATCTCTAATCCCCTGTCCTCTGAGAAGGGGGTAGCTACTCATTCGGTACCATCCAAGCCTGGCACATCAAATATTTCAGGACAGAGGACATCCTTTCCCACTCGTGCTATATAAGGCAGCCTAGTTAGGTGAGCAGGATCCACAGGGAGGGAGCAGAGTCAGGAACTGCCCTTCTCCAGTTGTTGGGGTACCTGCGTGAAGACCAAGCTGCATATTTGCTACAAACATGCATGGGTGGAGGGTAGGTCCAGTCCATGTATGCTCTTTGGGTGGTGGTTCAATCTCTAGGACCCCCCAAAAGGTTCAGGTTAGTTGACTCATTGTGGAGTCCCTATCCTCTCCGGGTCCCTCAATCCTTCCTTAAACTCTTCCACAAGACTTTCAGAGTTCTCTCTAATGTATGGCTCTGGGTCTCTGCATCAGTTTTGGTCAGCTGCTGGGTGGAGCTACTCAGAGGACGGCTATGCTAGACTCCTGCGTGCAAGTATAACAGAATGTCATTAATGGTGTCAGGGATTGGTTCTTGACCATGAGAATGATCTCAAGGTAGGCGACGGTTGGTTGGACATTTCCTCAGTCTCTGTTCAATTTGTTGCTGCACTTCTTGTAAATTTTGGGTCAAAAGTTTTGTGGGTGGGTTGATATCCATATACCTGCACTGGGAGTCCTGCCTATGGCTATAGGAGATGGCCACTTCAGGCTCTATATCCTCCACTGCTAGGAGTCTCAGCTAGAATAATCTTCATAGACCCTTGGAGACTCCCCCATGCCAGAACTTCATGAAACTGAAAACCTTCTTTAAGTCAAAGGACATTGTCAATAGAACAAAATGACAACCTACAGAATCTTCACCAATGCTACATCTGACAGAGGGCCAATATCCAAAATATATAAAGAACAGAAGAAGCTAGACATTAACCAACCAAATAATCTAAAAGTCATATACACTCAATCTAATAGAAGAGAAAGTGGGAAAGAGCCTTGAACCCATTGGAACAGGGGGAAATTTCTTAAACAGAACTTCAATGGGCCATGCTCTAAGATCAAGAATCGATAAACAGGACCTCATGAAACTGGAAAACTTCTGTAATGCAAAGGACATAGTCAATAAGACAAATTAGCAACCTACTTATTGTGATAAAATCTTCACTAACCCCATATCTGATTGAGGGCTAATATCCAAAATATATAAGGAACTCAAGAAGCTAACCATCAAAAATAACAAACAACCCAATCAATAAATGGGATATAGAATCAAACTGAGAATTCATAACAGAGGAATCTCAAATAGCTGAGAAGGATGTAAAGAGATGTTCAACGTCCTTAGTGATCTGAAATATGCAATTCAAAGCTACCCCGAGATTCCACCTTATATCAGTCAGAGTGGCTAAGATCAAAACCTCAGGTAACAACACATGTTGATGAGGATGTGGAGAAAGAACACTCCTTCATTTCTGGTGGGAGTGCAAACAGGTACAACCACTCTGGAAATCCATTTGGAGGTTAATCAGAAAATCAGAAATAGACCTATTTAAAGTCCCAGAAATACCATTTTGGGGATTATACCCTTTTGGGTGTAGATGCCCCACCATGCCACAGGGTCACGTGTTCCACTGTGTTACCATCAGCCGTGTTTGTGAGAGCCAGAAGCTGGATACGACTCTGATGTCCGATGACAGAAGAATGGATACAGAAAATGTGGTTCATTTACACAATGAAATATTACTCCACTATTAAGAATGAGGACATCCAGAGTTTTACAGTCAAACAGATGGAACTAGAAAATATCCTCCTGAGAGAGATACTCAGACCCAAAAGGACATGCACGGTGTATCGGTGTATTCTCACTAAGTGGATATTAGCCAAAACAAACAAACAAACAAACAAACAAACAGACAAACAAACAAACAGACAAACAAAAAACCAGAAAAACTTTAGAGAATACCCAAGGTACAGTCCGCAGAACTCAAAATGGCCAACAGGCTGAAGGGCCCAAGTGAGGACACCTCAGTCTCCCTTGAGAGAGAGAAAAAAGCAACCACAAGGGTGGAGGGAGGGAAAGACAGGGGATGGAATGGGAATGGGAGTGCAGGGAGAGGGGGCATGTTCTGGTATTGGATGGGGGAAAAGGACTGAAGCCCTGAGGACCAGCAGAAAGAATCCAAATAGGCAACCTCAGGAGGAAGGAAGTTGGGAGGACCCTCCAGAATGTACCAGAGACCTGGGAAGAGAGAGACTCTCAAGACTCAAAGGAGGGACCTTAGATGAAATGCTCTACAGTGGGGAGAGGGAACTATTGAGCCCACCTCAGCAAGATGAGCCCATCTAGCAGAAAGATGGGGCATCAAGTGAGGGGTGGGGTTGCTATCCCACAGTCAAAACTCTGACCCACAATTTTTCCTGTCTGAAAGAAATGCAGGGATAAAAATGGAGAAGATACTGAGAAAAAAGTCCAGAGACAGGCCCAAATTGGGATCCAATTCAACGGAAGGACCAATGACCTAACACCATTACTGAGGTTATGGGGTGCTCACAAAAAGGAACCTATCATGACTGCTTTCCAAAAGACCCAGTAAGTAGCTGAAAGAATCAGATGCAGATATTTGCATACAAGTAATGAACAGAAGCTTCTGACCACTCTGGTTGAATTAGGGGACAGCTGGAGGAAGCTGAGGAAGAGGGCAAACCTGTAGGAGGACCAGAAATCTCTATTAACCTGGATCCCGAGGTCTCTCAGACATTGGATCACCAACCAGGCACCATACACCAGCTGAGATGATGCCCCCAACACATATACAGCAGAGGCCTCCCAGGTCTGGGTTCAGTCAGAGAAGATGCACCTATCTCTCGAGAGACTGGAGGCCCCAGGGAGTTTAGAGGTCTGGTGAGGTGAGGGGTAGGGACATCCTTGTGGAGACTGGGATGGGGGCTAGTTGGAGGTATGGGATATGGAACATTCAGAGGGTGTACCAGGAGGGGAATAAAATCTGGAGTGTAAAATAAATAAAATATTTTAAAATGGGATACAGAGCTAAACAGACAATTCTTGACAAAGAAATTTCTAATGGCTGAGAAGCAGTTAAAGACACGTTCATCATATAACAGTAAATATTAAGAGTCTCTAAAATATTTTAACATACATTCAATTGGAGTTTAAATGGCAAATCTTTCCTTACTTTTTCATAGAATTCAATGTGTATTTAATGCAACTAACATTAACATTCCATCACAACTTTGAATTTTCATTGGAGGAAGCAATTATTTAATGTACAAACTGATTTTGGATATACTGTGCAATTTAAATATATTAGTAAATGATACATTACTGACAGAAAAGCATACTGCAATGTGTTGTCAATTTAGCTGAACACTGGTCATATATTTGTTCAAAAATTATTTTGGGTGTTTTATTGGGATGTTTTATATAGTATGTACCATATTTAAAAATGATTATTTGAAATGATTTACCTGCAAAATGCAATTTTTACTCATCTAATAAATTGAAAACATAAAAGTTCAACAGGGATGTAGAAGCCAGTTTACAATTGCCAATTTTACTATTTCTACTGGGTCTAAGTTTCCACAGCATACTTCTTTTCTTCTACTTTCTGATCATATTCTGATATCCACTTCAGAAAAAAAATTAATATCTACAGACTTCAGATTTCACTGCTGCTGATGTAAAGTCTGGTACTGAGTGTACTGCTATGGCTTCCAGAAAGAGTTCCCTCTAATTACACTTGTTTGAGATCTTCTGCAAATTCTCCTTTCCAAAGAGTTTAACCTCTGCCCCTGTCATAACCAGTTTCTTCCATACCCAAGGATAGACGACTCATGAGAAATGAGTTTTTCATTTCTGTGACCATTTGTGTGTGTGTGTGTGTGTGTGTGTGTGTGTGTGTGTGTGTAAGTTTTTATTTTTAATTTAATTTAATTTTTTACTTATTCACTTTAAATCCCACTTACTGAAACCCTCCCAGTAGTTCCCCACAATTCTTCCCTTATCCCCTTCATTTCTGAGCAGATGAGGTCCCCCCTTGGCCTTCCCTCAATCCTGGTACTTCAAGTCTCTGCAAGACTAGGTGTTTCCTCTCCCATTGAGGCCAGACAGGGCAGCCCAGTTAGAACTTATCCCATGTACAAGCATCAGGTTTTGGGATAGCTCCCATTCTAGCAGTTCAGGGATCCAGAGTCTTAAGTCCAACCAGTGCAAGGCTTCTGCATCATTTCTCTGTTCTCCTTCTTTGTCAGCCAGGCAAGGATGGTAAGGTGACACATGACTGTGAAGGAGAAAACATTACTATGTTACCCACTATCCCAGGCGCAATACAGTAAGCATGGAATTACAGTTCACTGGATAAGAAAATGAACAAGTCAGTTTCACGTTTTCACCCACGAAAGCTGTATGATTTTCATTGATATTTATTGAAGTGTATTACACACTAAGCACCCTGACATACGTCTAAATATTAGCTGTGTCATATAATCATGTATATGTACATATTCATGTGTATTCTCTCCACATTTTCATACAAATTATTTATTTAATATTCTTTAGCATATTTTATTACTGGAAGTAATAATTTATAAACAGAAGTCTAATATAGTTATATTTATAGGACATGCAAGAATGGCTACTTAATTATTGAATGAATTTAACTATTCTCCTCTTAGAGTTCAACTCATTCATTTCTGTTTAATTCAACAAATGTTAATAAATGCTTATTACATTTTTTTTAAAAAGAAATGTTCAACATCCTTAGTCACCAGGAAAATACAAATCAAAAGGACTTTGAGATTCTGCCTTACCCTCATCAGAGTGGATAATATAAAAAGTATAAGCGGCAGCACATGCTGGCAAGGATTGGAAGCAAGGGGAACAATCCTCCATTGTGGGAGTGCACATCCACTCTGGAAATCAATCTGGCCTTTTCTCAGATATTTGGGACTAGATCTACCTAAAGACCAGCTGTACCACTCCAGGGCTTATACGCAAAAGATGTCTACCAAATCACAAGGCACTCGCTCTTCTATGTTCATAGCCACTATATTCATGATAGCCATAAACTGTAAACAAGTCAGATGTCTCCAAACCAAAGAATGGATAAAGAAACCATTTCTTTTTTTTTACACAATGAAATACTGCTCGACTATTAAAAACAAAAACATCATTAAATGCAGGACAACGGATGGAACTAGAAAACATCCTGAATGAGGTAACCCAGATAGATACAAAAGGTCATGCTTGGTATGTATTAGCAATAAAGTACAGGATACCCATGCTACAAATCACAAACCCAAAGAAACTAAATAACAAGGAGGCCACAAGGGAGGATACTTGAATCTCATCCAGAAGGGGAAATAGTCATCAGAGCTAGATGGAGGGAGGGTATTGGGTGGAAGAAAGGGAAATGGTGTGGTGGATCAATCTTGGGGGAGGCCAGGGAGATAGGGCTATGAGAGTGAATGGAAATTGGCTGTTGGGAGCTGGGTGTGGCATGGGTTGACCTCTAGTGCATCTATCTTGATTACACACCTTACCTTCATGCTAGAGAACATCTGGGAAGAAGAGGCAGAAAAAGTGCCCCTGGAAGATGGGGAAGAGGGCTCTGGATAAGACTTGGTTATTGCATACCTAAATCAGCAGCAGCTGTGGTAATTACACAAGAGCTCTACAGAATTGAAATTTTTGTTTAATTCTTTTAATTTTACCTAAGCTATCATAGACTAAGAACATGGTCATCAAAACCATTGTGTTTCCCTAACTCCAGTTTCATCATTTCATGAAGTGGAGCTATAGGCAGAGAAGGTAGCTTGATGCTACAGTTCTAAAACATGTATGCAGCTCAGATTTCAGTCTTTATCACAATCAATCAATTAATGATTGCAGGTAGACTTTTAGGTGTTCATATCTTTCTCTAGTATGAGAATTTGGACTGGATTCCATTGGCTTTCTTCCATTCTAAGGATGAATGAACATTCATTAGGTTGATGAACCTGTGATGCATAATTAATGTTTCCAAACTCTTAATCCTCCCTTTATATTTCCCAGTTTTCCAAGGGAGCCTTTCTGTTAAAGTACAGATGCTTTGAGCTGCAGCAGAATTATGTACACAACATTATTGTAGCACATTGAAATATCAGCATTTATTAATATAGAATTACTAAAATATGGTAGATTTCTGCTAGAACATTTCCAGATGTTCTAGTATGTGTCTGAGAGAGAGACAGCACTATTAATATTTTCTCCAGAATATTTGGTGACAATCAATGTTGTCTCCAATAAGATGGGTAAAATCTTCCTCCAAGAACATTGCCTTACCTAGTTCTCATTTTGTTACAGATGAGAACATCCTGGATGATGAGACTAGGAATGGGTTATAAAGAGGTGATGATGGATGTGCAATGTATAATAAGACTTTGTGTGTTTTAAGTGGATTTCTTGAGTTTGGAGAACAGTGGCTGGAATAAGGAAGAATTTACAGAGAGCAAAATTCTATGCTAGAATAAAGTCTGAAGCATAGGCTTCTGGAAGGCAGAGTGCTGTAATGTGGCTATGTGACATGATTTTGGAGAACAGTGACTATTCTCAACTATTTGTAAGCTACAAGCTCCTTTCTTCTGAAGGAATTAACTTCTTGTCTTTAAATTGTTACCAGATAATGAGGACATATTTCACTTTTGCCAAGAAGCTCTCACCAGCACAATCAGCTCAAACAACTGCTTCTGATATCATACCTTATGTGGCTAGTATAAACTACCTAGTTTATTTTCTTGCTTTTAACTTTTTGGCCGAAGCATTAAAGATGATTCAAATGCCATATTCCTCATAATATTTTTTCTCATTTTTGGAGAAGATAACTTATATTTTGTGAATTGATAAACATTGTCATTCTTTTTAAATATTTATCATTAGTTTTCCTGTTTTGCATTTGTTGTATTTATCTAGGAGGATAAAATAAAGTATATTTCTTGTATTTTCCATCAATCTTTACCACAGATTTAAATATTCTCACATAAGTTCAGATAGATCAAGTACAAGGCAAGTGCAATTGAATCTCTCTTTTATATATCTATACAGAGCCATTTCATTCAGTTTTGGTTTATTGCCACTAAGGAAGCAATATCATCAGTGGTTTTAGAGAAGACCAATGATTATGAATTTTGCAACCTATTATGGGGAATATGATTAATATATTTATTACTTTAATTATTATTGTAAGAATGTCCAAAAGTTGAAAGACCTGAGTCCTTTTAAACCTATAGAATTTATTGAACTATTAATTATGCAAACTCATAGTATCAATAAAATATGAATTTAGCCTTCATTATAGTGATAAAAAACTGATGTATATAGAGATCAAAAGATTTAATTGACAGAGCTGGTAGGATTGAGATCAAAACCATGATGATTGAATTTATGTCTATAATTGTCTTATATGTATGGATTTATGAAAATACTTCAATCTACAACTGCAGCCTAAAAATTAAAAAGAAAATTCACCTTCGGTTTATTATCACACATTGGTGGTGTGATTATGGACAGTCATAAATACAGATAGGCAACTTATAAACCAAAAATACAATATGTAATTATTGCATACTAAACATTATTTATATGATGGGAAAGTAGTAAGGGACATGGTGCCAAGTTTAAATGTTGTAAGATTTGCTATTTAGAGTTGAGCAATCCAGTGTCTTATTGTCTAAACACTCACTCTCTTCAAGCCTTGGGAATTGTCACAGAACAAAAGAAAGAGACTGTAGGACTCAGAGGTGGAGGATTTCTATAGTGAAACACTATTTTTGGCTATGACAAGACTGATGCACACATGGATTCACAGTGCTTGTGACTGTGCATACAAGACTTGCACAACATTAAGCCAGAGAAAATGCCAGCATAGAAGGGGAAATTGGTCATGAAGTCTCACTCCCAAATCAGGAGCTATTAGCAATTAATGGCTGCCGGGGGCAAGAAGTGTAAGTTTTCATTCGGAATGCAGCTCCTCGGAGACTAGCCATACTCCAATAGAGGGTCATACATCACTGCACATAGAACATCACTAAGCAAACTCACTGATTTAAAAGAAGTGAATGTGAACCTTGGAGGGAAAAATAAAACAAGAAATATAGGAGGAATGGGAGGAGAGAAAATGGGGGAGGTGATTTTATTGAAACACATTACATGAAGGTATAGAATTCACGAACATTAAGTTTTTAATGCTAAAAGGTAAAGTGGGGAGATATCAGGTAACTTGATGAAGATTACATAGCTCACCGTCACAGAATTGAATGCTAGTTGTTTATAACCTAAGTGTTTATGATGGGAAGTATGGTCCTTGGATCAGCTTATATACCATTAATTTTGACAAGCTTGTTGATTTGCTAGTGCCTTAATTTTATTATCTGTAAAATGAGGTAATTTCCACCTCTCACAGTTGCTAATGAAACTTGATGAGATTTACATTGCAAACATTCTAGAAATTTTTTCCAAGTTTGAGATATGTTCAGTAAGGATTTTACACTTTTGGTATCCTAACAATTTCCTTCTGCTAACTTTTTTACCTTTAGATAATTGTATTTTAATCCTTTTAATTATTGAGGTTTCTTTCCAATCAGTTTTTTGAAAGCCGCTTTCACATCTTTGTTCCTCAAACTGTAGATCAAGGGGTTCAGCATAGGAATGATAATTGTGTAGAACACAGAGGCCCACTTGTCTTGGTCCAGGGAGTAGCTGGATGTTGGCCTCAGGTACATGAACATGACTGTACCATAAAAAAGGGTGACACCAGTAAGATGAGACCCACAGGTCGAAAAAGCCTTTAGGCGGCCTTCAGCTGAGCGCATTCTGATGATGGCAATAAGAATAAAAGCATAGGAGATGAAGATGATAAGGATGGTGCTGAATTCAATGAATCCACACAAACTAAAGAGCAGTATCTCACTAATGTAGGTATCTGAGCAAGAGAGAGCCAAGAGTGGTGGAATTTCACAGAAGAAATGGTTGATGACATTGGAAGCACAGTAACTGAGGCTGAAAGTGAGAGATGTGTGGGCCACTAAACTCACCAGGCCAGCCAAGTAAGAGCCCAGCATTAGGACCAAGCAGACTTTTTTGGACATGAGAGTGCTATAGTGGAGAGGTCTGCAGATGGCCACGAAGCGGTCATAGGCCATGGCAGCTAGGACATAGCATTCAGCATCCACAAAACCTACGAAGAAAGCAAATTGGGTAGCACAGCTGGAAAAGGAGATAACTTTGTGCTTTGTTAGGCAATCAGCCAGCATCCTGGGAGCAATGGCTGATGAGTAGCCCAGGTCGACAAAGGAGAGGTTGCAGAGAAAAAAGTACATGGGAGTGTGAAGCTGACTGTCTGTTATGATCAGGATGATCATGCCAACATTCCCTATCACATTGACCAGGTAGACAATGAGGAAGACCACAAAAAAGATGATCTGCAACTGAGGGTCTTGAGTGATGCCCATAAAGATAAATTCAGTCACTACTGAGTGATTTTCTTTATGCATTGTTCTAAGCAGTGTGTGTGTGTGTGTGTGTGTGTGTGTGTGTGTGTGTGTGTGAACACGTGTGCGTGTTTAGTTAATGAGTTCCTATCACTGGAATTACCCAAAATAAGCAATTATGTGCTTAGGATATTATAGACTATTTTTTATAATAAAAAAGGCTTTCTTTGGAAGATACTCAGCCCTTTATCCAATCATTCAATTCAGGGATTATTCAGTGGCTCAGAGGACTTTAGTCAAGGTTTTGTGTCCTTTTCCAAGTGCACACATACATGGAAGATGTTGAGTTTCATGAGAGAGCAAGTTCTGCCTCTTCAGTCCCTTAGTAAGCTGTGGTCATTTACAAACAAAACCAGATATTTGACTTTGTTTTTGTTATTATCCACTGTATTCATTAGCATTAAAGATGAGGTGTGATATTCTTCTCTCTGAAACAAAGCACAGGAATACACATTTTTGATGTGTCATTTCCCTCCTTCATTAGATAGCTGTCTGTTCACTTATAGAATTAAGGGCAGCAGGCAAGCCAAACAGGATGAAATCAAGTAAGATAGAGTAGAAAGTAATTTAGAAATGGGCATAATGGCTTCAAAAACCTGAAGAGAGAAACACTGCTCTGTCAGTGGTTTGCTGCTTAACAAAGAAGTGGAAGCAGAGGGAGAGAAGCATTTATGATATTGTGGACATTCATTGTAGATAAGACTAAATTTTAAGATTAGAATTTAGTTACAAGTTGTATCCTTAGGTCTGATTTTTTTAAAACAAGGTCAGTTTACAAGATCAATCACAACAAAGAAGAATGTACAAGATATACATTATTCTAGTAGTTCATTGATTTCCACACACATATCTGACAACTCATTCTTTGTCCATTGTGTACATTGGTACCTCCATTAGATCAATTAATAAGCAGAATGGAAAGATCAAACTATAAGAAATCATTTGGAGAGCACCTTTTGGTCAATAGCTTATTTTTTTTAACTTACAAAGAAGCCTAAGAAATCAGTAAGAAGAGCTCAGAGTTTTCTATGGATGTGATGACTGAATAAAAATATAAAGACAGTTGTGAATGTTGTCTATTATGTTATTTGTGAGTCTCATTTTTAGAGCGTAAAATTTAGCTTTCTAAAACTATTATTCTAATTTGGGGTCAGGAAAGGTGGTACATATCTTAAGAGCACATACTGATATCACAGAGGATTGGTTCCTTACACTGATATCAGGCAGTTTACTAGCACCTGCAACTCTCGCTCTGGTAAATTTCAGTTCATCTTTTGAATTCTATATGAACCTGCATATACTTGGGCACGTGCATGTGCATGCTCATCCATATATACCCTCTCACACACAGACCCTTCTATAATTGAATATACATTTAAAATTTGACATAAGATTTTAAAACATGATTATAAAATTTTATCATTCTTGATAACACAGAACTTTGTGTTTGGTTATAAATAACTTTAATATGTAAAAAAGAAAATGCTCAAATAATCATGTAGATAAATATAAATTAAACAAAAGTGAAATATTGATAAATATGTATATATGTATACATATATAATGGAATTTTGGTACAAGTTTTGACATGACAATAAGTGAATTAAAGTCTTTATCATTGTTAGTAGAAATGCAAAGTATACAAGTACTCACTCTCTTATAAAAATAAACCTATATCTTGATTTTATGAATCATCCATCAAAAATGTAAACAAATGAATTGCTCATGCATAGGAGACATGTCTAATAGACTATAGTGTGGGCACATGATGCAGCACTACTTGATTAAAAATAAAGGTAAAACTATTGATATATTTGTGATACAGGCTGAGTACAAAAGTAATTATACCCAGGGGGCAAAGACATAAAATGTGAATACCTTGAATTATCCCATTTCGGAAAATGTAGAAAATGAAAGATTAATTTCATTAATAGTGATGGAATGCAGGCATATAACACACACATACATACATACATACATACACACACACACACACACACACACACACTCACAGATAAGTGGTAGCAGTGCAAAAAAGCTTACCTTTCTGCCGATGAGTTCATGCTTGAGTACACATACTGAAATATACCAAATTGAATGCACTTTAGGTATAGTTGATGTCAATTATTCTTCAATATATCTGTCTAAAAAGTCAAGAAGAAAACAAAAGCAAATTAGATAACACTTAACTTAGTTTCTGCATTTGAAAACATGTATTATTTCACAAGTCAGTGTTCTTAGGGATTCTTTTGAGGGGATTTGCAAAGTCACATTTTGCTTTAGTTGATCATATGGTTGTGGGTTGGATGATTTTCTAGATGGTATTCATTCATTGCCCTGGATGCCTCATTTAGAAATTTGAAAACAATCCATCAGTAGCAGCAGTAAGAAGAATAAACAGGACTTTAGATTGGGCTCCAAGGATAAAGTGGTTTCCACCCAATAGGGAAGATTTGTGTTTAGACCACAGTGTTTTTAGGACAGCTGGGAGGTAGACAGATGAACCCTGGCATCTCATGGGACAGTTGGTCTGGCATATGAAGTGCTAAAGGACCAAGACCTGAAGCTCTTCTTTCACATTTACATTCACATTCATACATGAACTGTGGCAAGTATGTGACCACTCTCAGACACATTTATGCACATATAGTAGCTTAACCCTTTCTAGGATGTCCTTTCTCCTCAGCAAGCGATGAAATAGTCTTATTGAAAGAAAAAAGTCAATTGTATACTGATGTGGATAAAGACCCAGACCCAAACATTATGTCTGACAGTTCATATCACTGAACTGTCACGTGTACAGTAGTAAGAGATACCTTGCAATGAGTTAAGTCTTAGAACCACATGGGGCTATGTCACTCAAGTGAACAAAGTGATTTACAGTAAATCTCTCCCTATTTACAGATTCAATATTTTATTCAAAGAGAGCGAAATATGAGCAGATACTTCACTCACCACAAAGTACGTTGCTTGTTCTCTTGTGTTGTGGACAGAGAAGTACAGGCATTACCATTTACTGCTAGTGGTTCCCAGAAGAGTATTTGAATTCATGGACTTTCACTTGCTAATGGGAAGAAAAGTATCTATCTTAAAGATACTGTGCAAAATTCAGTTAGACTATATCTATGGTGCTGATGCAATAATTCTGTGTGTTCCATATGAAATGCATTTGGATATTGTGTACTAGGATTAATTCTTAATTTAACATAAGTTCATGTTCATAATTCTCAAAAGGTATTCAGTTTATCTATAGTAGTGACACATCACCTGCTGTCTTTACTGCTAAGAGAAGAGAATTTTAATTCTAAGCCAAGTCAGTTAAATTTTAAAATGAGTAGGAAGTACCTGGGATATTCAGACTCAGCTTAAATGAACATATATCTATATATCTGTATATCTATATATCTATATATACGTATGTATTCACTTATGTTTATATTTATGTTCCTGTATATATTAACATTTATGTACACACAAAAACACTATACATATATATGTGTATATATTTGTATACACACACACACATATACACACACTCTTATTTAGTTTTTTTCTCAAGTAATGAATGTTCAGTCCCTCTGAAGAAACAGTAGCCGATTGGGAAATAAAATATTGTTCACATTTTAGCCACAAACAGAAATATTTAAGCAAAGTGTAGAAACTTACTGTTGAAGTGTGTAGTAGGCAAATGCATTTTAGATTTATATACTTCAGCTAAAAACAAAGTTTTTGTGAAAAGAACATGTATTAAGTGTCTGGAGATGCTGCTACAGCATTTGCAATAGTTGTTTTTGGTTTGTGAACTGCTGTTTTTAGTGGGACTTTATGATCTGTGAATTGGATGTGGTGGTGAAGACCTTTAGTTCTATCATTTTCTAGATTCTAACTCCTAATAATAGCTAGCATTAAAAGCAGACCTGTGAGTTGTTGTTATTAGAGGGTGGTATAAGGACCATAAGAGCTGGTAGTCAGAGCAGCACTGGCCAGATTACGTCTCTTCTTAGTCCTGGTCCAATAGAAAGCTAACCTGTTTTCGACATGTTGGTAGCACGCTGAAGCATTCTTCTTCTTAGACGGATGTCTGGTTGAGTGAATGTTCTGTGACTAATTGAAAGGATGTGAGTCCTCTTGGTGTTTGTTTCAGGAGCCACTTGTTCATCCTGCTGTTGTGCCTGTGTGCAGGAGGTATTTATTTTTCAGAGTATGCATTATTTTGCTGTAAGAAGCATCATGAAATGATTTACAACACTCACCAGAGACTCAGAGATACGCATAAGTGCCACCCCCTAAGGAGTTTTACTTTCCTTTTCCTTTGAGATTGATGATAAAAACAAGAAGAGGTTTATTTGACGATACTGTACTGTAATGATGATTTGTTGTAAGGAGCAAATATTATTTAATTTCATTTCCTTTCATTTTTGATACAAGGTCTCACCTTGCAGCCCTTGCTAGAGCGGAATTCCCTATGTAAACCAGGCTGTCCTTGAATTCATAGAAACCTGCCTGCCTCTCAGTCCCCAGTACTGGAATTAAAGATGTGCATCACCATGCCATGTAGGTTCAGGATTTTTGTCAAGGCTTAAGACCCCGTGTGGTATGATTTAGGCGATGAATGAGAAAGCTTTCTGGTAAATCTTGAAAATCCATTGAAAATGCCATTTCTTACAGAATGACATTAATGTATTAAAGAAAAAGTATCATGTGTAATTAGAAAAGGAAGACAAAATTTACAGAGGTTTATGAGTCCATTAGTTACATTTTTGGTAAATATGACTGAAATGTCTAAAATCATCGAAGTTTTCATATTGAATATGAATAGTTCCTCTATGAGTGATACAGGACCTTAAAACAATAAATCAAATCAGGATTTCCCTATGTAGTCCAAGCTGTGGTCACCCATTGGAATGATCAAGTCAGATATCAGGTGTATTCAATATAGCTTCAGGGTCTTACAAGGAAACTTCATATCACTCTGCATTTTAATAATCATATTTATGAACATCTTTGATATGTGCCTAAAATGGGTTTAAGTATGAGTGAATGTTGTTTTTTATTTTAATTTTTGGAGAGTGTTATTTACATCTTTTTCACCTCTTAATTTTCTCCCTCCAATACCTGTTTTGTCCCCCAACTCTATCACAAATTTATGACTTTTTAAATAACTGTGCACGTGTAATCTTCTTTACTAATTATTTCTGTGTACTAATTGCAATTCACATTCATTCTTTTTGTCTCCATAGTCATTAGAAATGATATAGCTAAGAAAGACCTAGGAAACATTCAAACGCACACAGTCACAGAAACATAGAACTGAGGTGTCATCTTCCCAAACAACCCTTGGGGTTTCAATTGCCCAGTGCCTCCTTCACCCCACTCCTAAATACCATCCAAAGACCTGATTCCTTGTGTGTACATAGCTTTCTTGTAGAAAGAGACACTAGAGACAATTTTCCAAGCAGACATAACCCCAGCTTTTGGTGAGTACAGAGGAATGATGCAAAATGGTGCTTAAAATCATAGTACTCAAAAAATTATTCTCCAGTAGGCTATGGAGTCTCAAGGGGGATGAAAAGAAATACAAAGGAGATTTAATGTTTTCTTAACTTCAGAGAGGAAATATGTAGATTATATGGATGCCACATGAGAGAATCAATTCCCAGAGAACATGGAATGAGAACCAGATCCTACTTAAAATGAGTGTGAACACTATGCAGTGTGTTCTGAAGTTCCAGCCAACTGTAGCCCACACACAGCGTGACCATAGTGACTGACAGTCTCTTTTGAAAGCAACTTCATCGCAATATGATAAGTTGGAGTGTTCACCTTTAAGGAGACATGAAGAAAAGTCTCAACATTTTTGTTTGTTGAGTCAAGAGGTTCAACAACTTCTTCACGAAGGTCACTACATGTGCTCCTGCTGAAGCTGTGCCTGCTTGTGAATTTGGCAAAGACCAGCAACAGTGGGATCAAAAGAGGTCAGGGAGTTAGGTAAGGTAAGGGGAATGCTTTAAATATTCTGATGTGAAGCAAAAGTCATTGTGCTATAACTGATTCAAAATTCCAAAGTGCTGAGAGATGAGAACATCTGTTAAATTAACTCTATGCCCATTTGTGTTGCTCTGCTCAAGCTGCAGTTGTAATAATGAACCTAAACAGCAAGAAATAATGTGATGCTAGATTATTTTTAAAAATTATGTCTTTATTTTATATTGAGATTGTAATAAAATTGCAACATTTCTCTTTGCTTTTTCTTCAAAACTCTCCTACATACTCCCTTTTTTGCCATTTTAAATTCAAGAAGAATGTTAGAATACCTTACAGTTATTTTCAGATAGACATAAACATGGAAAGTCCTGTTGAATATTGTCAGGACTTCTGGGTTTGACTGCAAAGTCACTGTAAGGCAGGAAGCGTATTGTGAAGAAGCAGGACATATCTTTGTTAGAATGGAGGAATATGAGGCTTGGTGGCTCACCCCTGTAATTCCAGCCATGTAGCGACTATATGGGAATATCTCTAGTCTCAATTTAAACACAGGAAGGATTTACATAAGAAGTAAAAGAAAAAGACAGAAAAGCATGATTCACAAGTAAAGATGTAAACAGATGATATTTTTCTATAAATATATAAAGCCATAGTTCCTCGGGAGACAGCATGATTTTTTGGAGCAGCAATTAGGGTTGACCCAGACCTCATACATGTTTCAGTCAGTGTTCTACCACCGATCTGCATCCCCAGATGATCTGTGAGTTTTCACTGTAACTAAGCCAATTCAGAAGTTTGAACAGAGCACATAAAATTAAGCTACCAATTCTCTGGGCACTAGTCCCCACATCAACATTCATGGAGTTATTGTAAATGATCACAAATATTGTCTACAGTAGATTTTCAATTTGAGTATAAATTTATGATCCATAAAGGTAGCTATATGACCTGGAATGTTATTAATTTGTACTTTAGATTTGCTCTGTGCTTATTCTCTATGTATTTAAAAAATAATATAACTAAAATATTTGACATGGGGCTTGTAGAGAATAGGCATAAAAGCATACTTGGCACATTACAATACTTGCTATCTCTTACTGAAAATTTTCTTTCTGCTCATCATTATTAGCGCTACTGTGGCTTTTCATTTTTGCTATTTTTATTAGATTTCTACTGTCATGAAAATTGTTTGGAAATTTAACAAAAGTGATTCATCTTTGCTTTTTCAGAGACAAAATTATATTTAAATGTCTTTATCTTTATTTTATATTCATGAGTGTTCAGTCTGCATGTATGGATATGTGCAGTATCCATGGAAACTGGAATTATACACGGTTACAAGCTACTGTGTAAATGCTGGTAATTAAACCTTTGTTCTCTGTATGAGCAACCAGTGCTGTTAACCACTGAGCAGTCTCTCTAGACTGTGAAGATGATATGCTCAAAGTTTGTCTATGCCAGTGAATCACTGATATGGGCAACATCATGTTAAGAAAGGAAAAATGCTATATCATTACAATATCGGTTTTATGACAAAATATATTACCAGTTAGATGGGACCCCACCCCAAACACACATACACTCTAATGGATACCCTTGGCATAGTACCCATTAAAACCCCATCACTGATTAGTAAGGCTCATATGTATAACAGAAGCAATGACACCTCAACAATGTTTTAGTAAATATGAAAATATGAGAGTATAGTACTTAACTCTTGAGTGTCAGTTCCAATGGAAGCTATTTTTTCAATATAGATCTATATAAATGGATGTTTCCATAAGACAGAATCTTCTAACCAGATGCAGATACTGAATTGCATGTTCATCCTCACTGCGAGTAAGGTATTGGATAATGTTGGCCTTGTGATTTCACTTTAGAAAGTGCCAAGTAACATTTCTCAGTGAGTGATGAGCGAGAGGACTGGCATATTGAACTGTAATTTCCTAAGCAGGTTATATCAATTTAATATATTAATAAATAATATGAGATATGAAAGATGTGTTCTGAAATAACTATGAAGTGTCCATATGGTTGAGAGTGTTGTCTAAGTTTTTGATAGGGTGATAAGGCTGCATCTCTTTTGAATTTTCCTTTTCTTTTTCATATTTTCTCTTCCATTTGACTTCAATTTATGTTGTAGGGTTTAAGATGATTTTAAGTTATACTTTATAATATTAGACTATTCCTTTAATTTGCTATTGTCACAGGCTCTTCTACATACTATGTGTTCTGGCCCTATCATGTTGTTAGTATTGTTAACTAAATTTGTCTTAACTACTTATTTTTATAATGTTTACATTCATGTAACTGTTAAATCAGTTTTAGAATTATATATGTGTATATTCACACATTTGTCTTTTATTATAGTAAAATTATTGGAAATCCTTTCTGCAAGCTTGAGTGATCTAGTACATAAGTCTTATTCATAGTTTACCTGCTTTATAATAGTTTCTTTGTGGTCTTGTGACCGAGTAAAACCTTTGAACTTCATTGGCTGCTTACATTTTTTATCATGAATGCTTACACATCCTACACTCTGGTTCTCTAATCATTAGAGTTGATTACTGAACTTTCCTGATGGTTAGTTGACATAAATCTCATGTCTGTATTAGGATAATCTCAATTTCTTTTATTGGTCATAAAATGTGAATGACCTCAAGAACTCCTTGCTACATATGACTCACTTTGTTAACTTTTAATATTTTAAGTTACTTTAGATGTACTGAGAAAGAGAAGTTAGTAAGTTAAGTAACATGTGCCATGTTTCTTCAGTTGTATGTATAAATATTTATAGTTTTGTTAATCATTAATAATAAAGACAGTTAAGTCAGAGAGTACTTTTGACTCTGATCTTAATATTTCACTCTTCTGTAAGTACTTGTGTGTATCAAAAATTTATGTGTGTATTTGTGTTTTTTGTTACATTCATTAGTCTTTATATCATCTATACTCTACAGTCATAGAAACTAATTCAATGTTCTAACAATTCTTGTGTTGCAGCACAGATGGTGAGAACTCTAAAAGGAGACCAAGATAAAAATGACACAGAAGTGACAGAATTTATCCTTTTGGGCCTCTCAGACAATCCAGACCTACAATGTATCCTCTTTGCATTGTTTCTGGTCATCTACATGGTGACACTGGTGGGTAATTTGGGCATGATGGCCCTGATTAAGATTGACCGCAGTCTGCACACACCTATGTATTTCTTTCTCAGCAGTCTTTCTTTTGTTGATGTCTCTTATTCTTCTTCTGTTACCCCTAAGATGCTAGTAAACCTCATGGCTGAGGATAAGGGCATTTCTTTCAATGGCTGTGCTACCCAGTTCTTCTTCTTTGGCTCTTTCTTGGGAACTGAATGCTTCCTGTTAGCCATGATGGCCTATGACCGCTATGCAGCCATCTGGAATCCCCTCCTATACCCAGTTCTCATGTCTGGAAAAATTTGTTTCATGTTGGTGTCTACTTCATTTCTAGCAGGCTTTGGCAATGCAGCCATCCACACAGGAATGACTTTCCGACTGTCCTTTTGTGGCTCTAATAAGATCAATCATTTCTATTGTGACACCCCACCCTTGCTCAAACTCTCTTGCTCTGACACTCGCATTAATGGCATTGTGATCATGGCCTTCTCTAGTTTCAATGTCATCAGCTGTGTTCTGATTGTTCTCATTTCATATCTGTGCATCCTCATTGCCATATTGAAGATGCCTTCTGCAGAGGGAAGACACAAAGCCTTCTCCACCTGTGCCTCCCACCTCATGGCTGTTACCATCTTCTTTGGAACAATTCTTTTCATGTACTTGCGTCCTTCCTCTAGCTACTCTATGCAGCAAGACAAAGTTGTCTCTGTGTTTTATACAGCAGTGATTCCGATGCTTAATCCTCTCATCTATAGTTTAAAAAATAAAGATGTTAAGAAAGCAGTGAAGAAAATCTTACAGAATTGTGTGCTTTGAAGCCAGGGTATATGTTTTCACCCTGTGTTGATTGTATTATATTTTTAAATGTTTTATAACATACTTGCTTACAACCTTCTCTGGCGTAGAATTGATGATTTCAGATAATACTTATCTTAATTTTCTCATGTCATATACATGTCTACCTGGGCACTTTGTTGAATCAAAACAGTACTTGAGGAAGTGTGGCTATGGAAATTATTTGGCATGTGCTTCAGTTTCAGGTTATATATTTAGGTAATTGCAGTAACTCAATTTCCTTCAATATGTATGTATGCATATACATACTTGCATTTATATTATATGTGTATCTGAGATCTCTTTCTCTTATGTATTAATTTTGGCTTCTTAGATTATCTTTGAGACAAAGGGATGTTTTCAGAATGGTTAACGGGTTATATTATCAGGAAAAAGCAGAATTAGACAGACAAGATGGATCATGATGAATACATAAAGAATTATGCTTTGGTACTTCTTTCTCGTCTTAAACTCTACTTCCACAATGGCCTGTTTACCTGCAGTTTGGTAGTAGGAATATTCATCTTTTGAAGTTAGGCAATTTTTCTAGCAGGGCACAGTTCCAATCATGGAAGTCAGATGAGGATTGTCATTTGCTCAAATGCCTACAACTAAGGCAAACATTGAACACTTTGAGTGATCTGCACAGCACTGAATGGCTGTAGAGAGCAGCATGCTCCATGCATTCTGTATTCAATCATTTTAAATGAAACACAACAAGGAATCTTGGCAGGTATTACATTAATTAAGGGATAGAGCAAGAATAAGCAATTGTTTGTTCAATTTGTCAATTATTTATTACTGTTTTTCAAGTGAGAATCACAGTGTTTTATCTGTTATTATACTGCCTAAAACATTCAGGTAGTTTTCAATAAATATTTGTCAAATTAAATTGTTTCTCCTAAGTAAGGTTTGTGTGTGTGTGTGTGTGTGTGTGTGTGTGTGTGTGTGTGTGTGTGTGTGTGTGTGTAGTATGGTGGGAACTAAATTTGTTTTGACAATCAGAAGAAATAGCTGCATATTGTAAGATGAGAAAACTGTAAATACCCTCCTTCTCTTCTAACAATAATATTTTGTTTTTCTAATTGTATCTTTTAAATTATGTTTAAGGACCAGTTTCCTTATTACCCATTTTATAAACAAGCCCCTTGTATTGAACTCAAAGTTTGCTGTTTGCATTAACTTAATAGGTTATATTAATTTTGGCATAAATACAAAAGATATATACTTCATAGGACACTCAGCTATGAATAAAACCCCGGTCCTTTTGTTAAATTTATAAGACATCTACTCCTTCACTTATCTCATCTCCTCAAGGAAGAAGACTAGTTTACGGTATGTGAGTTGTATCTTGGGTATTTGGAACTTTTGGTCTAATATCCAGTTATCATTGAGTACATAGCATGTATGTCCTTTTAGGTCTGTCTTATCTCAGTCAGGATGATACTTTCTAGTTCTATCCATTTGCCTGCAAAATTTGTGACCTCATCATTTTTAAAAGCTGAGTAGTATTCCATTGTGTAAATGTACCACATTTTCTGTATTCACTCTTTTATTGAGGATGTCTGGATTGTTTGTAGCTTCTAGCTAATATAACAAGGCTGCTGTGCATGAGAAAGAAGGCTAAAGTGTAGATGCTTTGGTCTCACTTAAGGGGAAACAAATAATTACGGGAGACAGAGGGAGGAAGGTACCTGGGTGGGAGATGGGAGAGGGAAAGGAAAAAGGGGCAAGATCAAGTATAGGGAGAGACAGGAGAGAAGTCCAGAGGTCCAGGAGAATGAATAGAAATATGTAGCATTAGGGCATGTGGGATGGTGGTGTAGAGGAACCATTAGAAAGTCCCAGATGCCAGTGAAGGGAGAGGCTCACAGGACCCAGTGGGGATGACATTAGCCGAAATACCTAACAGCGTGGAAATAGAACCTGAAGAGACCATGTCCAGTAGATAGACATTGCCTCCCAGTAAAGGAATGGGGCCGTCCACCCATCTCAAAATCTTTAACGCAGGATTTTTCCTATTAAAAGGAAATTCGGGACAAAAAATGAAGCAAAGACTGAAGGAAAGGCCATCCAAAGACTGTCCCACATTGGGACCCATCCCACCTGCAGACACCAAACCAGAACACTATTGCTGATACCAAGAAGAGCTTGCAGACAGGAGCCTGGTGCAGCTCTTCTCTGAGAAGCTCTTCCAGCACTTGACTAACATAGATGCAGATCCTCACAGCCAACCACTGAACTGAGCAGGGGACCCCGATGGAAGAGTTAGGGGAAGAAATGAAGGAGTTGAAGGGGATTGCAACCCCACAGGAAAAAATAACATCAACCTACCAGACCCCCAGAGCTCCCAGGAACTAATCCACCAAGCAAAGAGTACATATGGAGGAACCTATGGCTCCAGTTGCATATATAGCAGAGGATAGCATTGTCTGGCATCAATACAAGAAGCCCTTGTTACTGTGAAGGCTAATTTCCCCAGCGTAGGGGAGTGACAGAGTGTTGAGGTCAGAGTGTGTGGATAGGAGTGGAAGCATTTTCATGGAGGAAGGGGGAGGAGAAAGAGGGGATTTGAGATGGGAGAAGGGGGATAACATTTGAAATTTAAGTACATAAAATATCCCCCCCCAAAAAACAAATACAAAAGAGAAGACCTGTTTCTGCTAAAGTCATCCACATTGAGTTTTGGGAGCCTTCCATATCCCAGTTCTCTGGGATTTTCTAGAGAGCCCATCCAAAATCCTTGCAGGTACATATTTATATTTATTCTCTTGACTCTCTGGACTTTTCTCCTCTCTCTCTCCATACCTGATCTGGTCCCTTTTTCCTTCTCACCCTTCCCTCTTCCACTTAGGCACCTCTTTCCTTCTGTCTCACATAATTATTTTGTACTTCTTCTAAGTGGAATTGAAGCACCCTTACTTGAGTCTTCCTTCTTGTTAAATGTCTTAGGGTCCTAGAGTTGTATTATGTGTATTCTGTAATTTTTGGCTAATATTCAATTATCAGTGAGTAAAGTACATGCATATCATTTTTGGATTTGGGTTGGCTCACCCAGGATGATATTTTCTAGTTCCATCCTTTTGCCTGCAAAACTCATGATGTCCTCGTTCAAAGTAGCCGAGTAGTACTCTACTGTGTAAATGAACCACATTTTCTGTATCCATTCTTCAGTTGAGGGACATCTGGATTGTTCCTAGCTTCTGGCTATCACAAGTAAGTCTGCTATGAACATAGTGGAGCATGTGTCCTTGTTATATGTTGGAACATCTTTTGGGTATAGGCCCAGGAGTGGTATAGCTGGATCCTGATGAAGTTATGTTCAATTATCTGAGGAACTGATTTCCACAGTGGTTGTACCAGTTTGCAGCACTACCAGCAATGGAGGAATATTTCTCTTTCTCCACATTCTCCCCAACATGTGCTGTCACCTGAGTTTTTGATCTTAGCCATTCTGATTGGTATAATGTGGAATCACATGGTCATTTTGATCTGTATTTCCCTGATAATGAAGGACTCTGAACATTTCTTAAAGTGCTTTTGGGCCATGAAAGATTCCTCTGTTGAGAACTCTCTGTTAGCTCTCTATCTCATTTTAAAAATTTTTTGATTCATTTATTTTTATACTTCAGATTTTATTCCCCTCCCAGTCCAACACCTGACTGTTCCACATCTCATACTTCCTCCCCACTCCCCAGTCTCCACAAGGATGTCCCCACCCCATCAGACCTCTAAACTTCCTCAGGCCTCCAGTCTCTTGGGGGTTAGGTGTATCTTCTCTGATTGAACCCAGACCTGGGAGTCCTCTGCTGTGTTTGTGTTGGAGGCCTCATGTCAGCTGGTGTATATTGCCTGATTGGTGATCCAGTGTCTGAGAGATCTCAGGAGTCCAGCTTTGTTGAGTTGCTGAGTTGCTGGTCCTCCTACAGAGCCACCCTCCTCCTCAGCTTACTCTAGCTTTTCTCTAATTTAACCTGAGAGGTCAACAGCTTCTGACTCTTTGAGCTACTTAATTGGGTCTTTTAGAGGCCAATCCATTTTTAAATTTGATTATTTGTTTTTGTTTGTTTTGTGTTCAGAGTCTAACTTTGGCTCTTTATATGCTTTGGATATTAGTCTTCTATGTAGGGTTAGTGAAGAACTTTTTTAAATTTGTAGGTTACCATTTTGTCCTACTGACAGTGACAGAAGTTTTCTGTTTCATGAGGTCCCCTTTGTCAATTTTGGATCTTAGAGCCTGAGCCATTGATGTTCTGTTCAGGAAATGTTTCCCTATGCCAATTCTTTTGAAGCCATTTCCCCTTTCTATTAGTTTTAGTGTATCTGGGTTTATGATTAGGTTTTTGATCCACTTGGACTTGAGGTTTTACAAGGTTATAAATATGGATCAATGTGCATTCTTGTATAAGAAGACTGCCAGTTAGGACAGCACAATTTGTTGAAGAGACTTTCTTTTCTCCATTTTATAGTTTTGGCTTATTTGTCAAAGACCACGAATCCCCATTTTCTGGGGTCTCAAGTCTCTCAAAGGTTAGGTGTATATTCATGAGGTCAGGGAAAATGATTCCTCAGAAGTTCTTTTATTTTTGAGAATTGTTTGGCTCTCCTGTGTTTTTTGTGTTACCATATGAAGTGGATAATTGCTCTTTTCATGTCTGTGAAGAATTGTGTTGGAATTTTGATAGGGAGTGCACTGACTGTGTAGAATGCTTTTGGTAAAATGCCTAGTTTTACTATGCTAATCCTGAGCTATGAGCATGGGAGATCTTTCCTCTTTCTGAGGTCTTATTCTAATTCTTATTATCAGGGACGTGAAGTTCTTGTCATACAGATCTTTGACTTACTTGGTAAGAGTTACACCAAGATATTTTATATTATTTATGGCTATTGTGAAGTGACTTGTTTCCCTAATTTCTTTCTCAGCCTGTTTACCATTTGTATAAAGGAAGGCTATTGATTTGTTTGAGTTAATTTTAGCTACTTTGCTGAAGTTCTTTATCAGCTATACGAATTCTCTGGTAGAATTTTTCGGGTCACTTATATATACTATCATATCATCTTCAAGTAGTGTTACTTTGACTTCTTTTTCAACTTATGTCCCCTTGATCTTCTTTTGTTGTCCAAATGCCCTAACTAGAAGTTCAAGTGTTATACTGAATAGATGGGGAGAGAGTGGGCAGCCTTGTGTTGTCCTTAATTTTAGTGAGATTGCTTCACATTTTAATCCATTTAATTCTATGTTGGCTGATGTTTTGCTGTGTGTTGCTTTATTATGTTTAGGTATGTGCTATGAATCCCTGATATCGCCAAGGCTTTTAGCATGAAGGATATTGTATTTTTCAAAGCCTTTTTCAGTGTCTAATGAAATGATCACGTAAGTTTTTTGAGTTTGTTTATATAGTGGATTATGTTAATGGATTTTCCAGTTTGACCTATCCTTCTTCCCTGTGATGAAGCCTACTTGATCATGGTGAATTATGATTTTTATGTGTTCTTGGATTTGTTTTGTGACTATTTTATTGAGTATTTCTATTGATTGATCTTAAATTTTCTTTTTTCCCTAGGTCTTTGTGTGGTTTACATACCATAGTCATTGTGCCTTTAAAGAATAAATTAGGTAGTGTTTCTTCTGTTTCTATTTTGGGAAAAAGTTGGAGGAATATACATATTAGCTCTTTGAAGGTCTGGTAGAATACTTCACTAGAATCATCTGGCCCTGGGCTTTTTTGTTTGTTCGTTTGTTTGTTTAGGATTTTTTTAATGCCCATTTCTATTTCCTTAGAAGTTATGAGATTATTTAGATAGCTTACCTGATTGTTGTTTAACTTTGGTATATTGCACCTGTCTAGAAAATCATCCAATTCATCTAGATTTTTCCATTTTTTGTTGAGTATAGTAGGTTCTGATGATATTTTGAATTTCATGTTTCTGTTGTTATGTCTCCCTTTTCATTTCTATTTTTTTGTTAATTTGGATACTGTTTGCATGCCCTTTAGTTACTTTGGCTAAGGGTTTATCTATCTTGTTGATTTTCTCAAAGTATTAGCTCTTGGTAATGATTTTTTTTTTTATCACTCTGTTTTTCTTACTGGTTGATTTCAGCCCAGAGTTTGCCTATTTCTTGTTCTCTAATCCTCTTGGGTGTGTTTCCTTCTTTCCTTTTTAAAGTTTTCAGGTATGCTGTTGAGTTGCTTGTATAGGGATCTCTCCAATTTCTTTATGAAATCTCTTAGTGCTGTGGGTTTTTCTCTTAAGACTGCTTTCATTGTGTCCTATAAGTTTGGCTATATTGTGTCTTCATTTTCATTGAATTCTAGAAAGTCTTTGATTTCTTTCTTTACTCATTCCCTTATCAATCAGGACATAGTTGTTCAGTTTTCATGAATAAGTGGGTTTTATGTTGCTTTTGTTGTTATTGAAATCCAGCCATAATTTGGGGTCATCCAATAGAATATATGGGGCTATTTCAATCTTCTGGTGTCTGTTGAGAGGCTTCTTTTGTGTCTGGGTATATGGTCAGTTTTGGAAAAGATTCCTTTGAGAACGAGATGATGAAAAAAGGTATCTTCTTTTGTTTAAGGATGAAATGTTCTGTAAATATGTGTTAAATCCATTTGGTTCATAACTTCTGTTAGATTCATTGTGTCTCTGTTTAGTTTCTGTTTCCACGATCTGTCCATTGCTTAGAGTCCTCCACTATTATTGTGTGAGGTTGAATGTATGTTTTGAGCTTTATAAATGTGGGTGATCCCACATGTGGCCCATACATATACAGCCACCCAATTAGACAAGATGGATGAAGCAAAGAAGTGCAGACTGACAGGAGCCGGATGTAGATCGCTCCTGAGAGACACAGCCAGAATACAGCAAATACAGAGGCGAATACCAGCAGCAAACCACTGAACTGAGAATAGAACCCCCGTTGAAGGAATCAGAGAAAGAACTGGAAGAGCTTGAAGGGGCTCGAGACCCCATATGTACAACAATGCCAAGCAACCAGAGCTTCCAGGGACTAAGCCACTAACTAAAGACTATACATGGACTGACCCTGGACTCTGACCTCATAGGTAGCAATGAATATCCTAGTAAGAGCACCAGTGGAAGGGGAAGCCCTGGGTCCTGCTAAGACTGAACCCCCAGTGAACTAGACTGGTGGGGGGAGGGCGGCAATTGGGGGAGGGTTGGGAGGGGAACACCCATAAGGAAGGGGAGGGGGGAGGGGGATGTTTGCCCGGATACCGGGAAAGGGAATAACACTCGAAATGTATATAAGAAATACTCAAGTTAATTAAAAAAAAATAAATGTGGGTGTTCTTGCATTTGAGGCATAGATGGTCAGTACCGAGACTTCATCTTGTTGGATTTTTCTTTGATGAGTATGAAGTGTCCTTCCCCATCTCTTTTGATTACTTTTGATTGAAAGTCTCTGTTATTTGATATTATAATGGTGACTCTAGTTTGTTTCTTGTTATGGTTTGCTTGAATAACTTTTTACTCATTACTCTGAGGTAGTTTCTGTCTTTGCGGCTGAGGTGTTTCTTGTAATCACAAAAATGATGAATCTTGTTCAAGTATCCATTCTTTTATCCTGTGTCTTTTCACTGGAAACTGAGTCCATTGATGTTGAGGGATATTAAAGACCATTGATTATTAGTTCTTGATTTTTTTGTTGTTGTTGTAGGTGGTATTATGTGTTTGCAATTCTCTCTTTTGGGTTTGTGGTGAGGTGCTTAATTTTATGTGTCTTGGGTGCAGTTACCCTCCTTATGTTCCTTCTAGTATCCTTTGTATCACTGTACTAGTAGAAAGATATTGTTTAAATTTGGTTTTGTCATGGAATATCTTTGTTTTTCCATGTATGGTAATTAAGAGTTTTGTTGGGTATAGTAGCCTGGCCAGGCATCTGTGATTTCTTAGTGTCTACATGACATCTGCTTTAGATTTTCTGGCTTTTAGTGTCTTTTAAGAAAACTAGTATAATTCTTATAGTTCTACCTTGGCCTTACCGCTTTTAATATTCTTCTTTTGTTCTGTACATTTATTGGTTTTATTATTATTTAGCAGGGGGGTTATTTTCTTGTTTAATCTATTTGTTGTTATATAGACTTCTTGGATGTTTATATCCATCTCTTTCATTAGGTTAGGGACATTTTCTTCTATGATTTTGTTGGAGATATTTTTTGGCCCTTTGCAATAGAAAACTTCACCTTCTTTTATTTGTATTATTCTTAGATTTGGTCTTTTCATTATGTCCGAAATTTTCTGGATAATTTTTCATGAACTTTTTACACTTTGTATTTTCTTTGATCAATGTTGTTATATCTTCTAAGGTATTTTCTATGTCTGAGCATCTCTCTTCCATCTATTGAATTCTGTTAATGATGCTTGCATTTATAAATTCTGTTCTCTTTCCTAAGTTGTCTATTTGCAGTGTTGCCCCCATTTGTGATTTCATTTTTCCTTTTTTTTCTATTACCATTTTTAGGTCTTGGACCATTTTGTTCAATTCCTTCTCCTGTTCGATTATATTTTCCTTTATTTAAGGGATTTGTTTACTCTTTATTTACTTCTACCTGTTTGCCTGTGTTTTCCATGTTTCTTTAAGGGAGCTATTCACATCCTCTTTTAATACTTCTATCATCTTCATGAGATGGAATTTTTAAGTCAGAATCTTGCACTTCAGGTTGTTAGGATAGCTAGGGCTCACTATGGTAGGTAAACTGGGTGTCAAATTACATTCTGACAAGCTTCCAGGCATAGGTGTAGACCAGAAGGAAGACAGGTTGCTTAGGGAGAGCAGGATAGATCCCATGTTTGCTGGTCTCTGAGGGTCCCAGCTGCAAGAGGGTTGTGGTGGGGGTTTCATCTATGTTCATAGTTATGGCAGACCTTCTGTGAGACAGGTAGGCTGTCGAGGGGACCATGGAGGCCTATCTGTCATGGGTTCAGGTGGCGTTGCAGACTTGAAGGATGATGGGGCTCAGGTAGAGTAGGATATATGGGTAAGGGAAGGGAAGATAATCTGTATGGCTCATGGTCTCAGGTCTGATAGAGGAGTGGGGGAGGGGCAGTGAGAGAATGGAGACCACCCTGGGATGGCAGCCTGCTCAAAGCAGCTTGACTTGGACCACAGTGCTTAATCAACAGGAAAATGAATCAAGGAAAGGAAACCTACCTGTACTTTTAGGAGTTTGGTGAAGGTAGAGGAGAGGCAGCAGGAGAACAGAAGCCCCTCTGGGATGGCAAGCTACTCAGTGCAGTTTGCCTTGGCCCACAGAACTCAAAGAGCAAAGAAAATGGGTGGGGGAAGGGAAGTTTACCTGTGTGGTTCAGGAGTTTGGTGGAGGTGGCAGAGAGGCAGCAGGAGAATGATAATTACCCTGGGATGTCAGTCTTCTCAGGGCCAGTTATTTTCTTTTTAAAATGTATTTTTAATTAGAATTGCAATCAACCTTATCACCTCCCTCTCCCTTTACAAACCTCCACAAACAGCACTATCAATGCACTCATCATTTTATTTTGATAAATATATTTTATATTCATGTCATATGTAGGAAAGGAGTATTTGGATAGTATAAATGTTAATGGTGTCAGTCTAGAGAAAGTAAGTTGATGGTTGTTTATTACTCAGAAAAGAGGGAGAATTATGTCTATGGAGTTTCTAAGATACCTGTGATCATTATGGACTGAATGTGTCACCTCACTTACATTATTAGATTTCTCAAGTCACCTATGATGTAAGGAAGAATAATGGAGATGTTTAGGGGAAAAGGGATTAAAGACTCAGTTTGTGATTGAAGGGCCAGAACTCAAGTGTACGCATCCTTCTTCTCAACTACTCGGCAGTTCCCACCATGCTATTCTGTAATTAGTACCTTACAACTCATATTCCTAACCTCAGGGAGGAGAACAAAGATGGCAGCACCCCAACATTCTGAGGACTCATAATTCCTAATCACAGCAGCTCTAGTCATTACCAAAACAACAACAACAACAACAAAAACAAAAACAAACAAGCAAACAAGCAAGCAAACAAACAAACAAAAAACAGATAGTGAATAGAGGTTATGAATTCAGAACCCCAGATTATTCAACATTGGACTTTGGTACCCTATGAGTAAAGCAAAACAATATGAAAGAGAATTGAGATTTTCTTAATCTCATCAGGGAAAAGCAATAGATTACAATGAGGCACATAGGAGATGGAGTCCCTAGAGATGAAAGAACATCAAGTATATCCTACTTAAATGAATAAGAATAGTCTAGTATTTCCTAAGACTCTAAGGGGTGAGAATTGCTCACCATTCTGAACACGTTATTAGTGATACTGCATTTTCAAAGGTACTGTATTCTGATATGGTAAGTGAAAGACAGAATTGAGTACCTGTCAAGTACAGAGAAAAGGATTGTATCCTATCCTTGTACTGGACAGTCTCTTAAATTTGTCTGAAACACTATTTTTTTTTAATCAAAGAGCATGCCTTGCCTAAAAATGGACTTATGCTTTTTATCTAATTTGTTGTTGATGATGTGTAGGAATTTGGGCAAGAAAGAAAATGAGGCACACAGACCTAATCACAATCAATGAATTGCAAATGGTAATGAAACAATGTAAAGATATTTAGTCTTTTGGCTTCTTGATATGAAAAAAATTTACAATCTTATGAATTTAAGTTACTCACTGACAGGGTATTAATAGCCTTGAGCAATATAAATGCTACACACATTTTCCTTACTAAAATACTTTACATTATCTGCAAAGATAAAACAGTATAAAGGCTATGATATAGAGCCCTTTTGAGACAGAGTCTATCTATGTAGCCATAGCTGTCTTGGAAATCTCTATGTAGACCAGCCTAGACTCAAACTCACAGAGCTATGCCTGCTTCTGCCTCCCAGTTGCTTGGATTTAAGGTGAGTGTCAGTGTGCCTAGCATAAGTAAGAGCATTTTTATAAATTTCAAGAATGAGCTACGGAAATCTTACAGCTATTTAAAAAAAAACTTGGAAATTTAAAACAAGAACTCATCTTTGGATAGCAGTTTGACTGAGAACAGCATGAAGATGAATATTGCAGAGAAACTGAAAAAAACTAATATGTAAAATACTTAAGGGGGAGGCTTGTTGTTCATGCTATGAGAGACAACTCGTGTTTGGGTAATGTAAGGTTATTTAATATTGGGAATTCTAACAAAGTATTTTCAGCAACTTTAATTATATGATTTTGTCAAAAATATGTCAAATTTTACTGTAATTCTAAATATTATCTAGAGAGTTATGGAAGCTCTGAGAATTAACTATGGGGTATTCTTTGTACAAGTGCTGACATTAGTCGTTGACATTTTGAACGATCACAAATGTTAGCAGAATGAGACTGAGTATGCATGTAGAATCTATCCATCAGGATGAAGCTGGTTATTCCCAGCGAGTTGATGATTCATAAGTTAAATTTCTTCTCTACAAAGGGGAGGTAACAGTGTTCAATCTCCTGAGTCTTAAATGAAATAGCACAACGAACACTTAGCAAGCCTGTAAGGTGCAGTAAGTCATTAAAATTTTACACATTAAATATGTGAAGTTTCCTAGTATTTGTTCCTTTTTGTACGTTTACCACATCTGGGGTATTTTATTAATTCATTTGCTTTTATTATATTTGTACTCTCAGAGGTGGTGTTGGAATGAGAAAACAGAAAGATGCATTCTTTCTTGTTTCTGACATTATTATTGAAGTTCACAGGTGACTATCACTCCAAGAAAGAACCCATCCATCTATATCAGTGATCTATAGGTGTAGTGTAATATGATGTTGAAAAAAGGAAAGTTGTGTTGTACCATGAACGTATGTTATACCTTAGGAGGCAACACTGAAAGTGAATGCCCCATATTTCTTTGACTTTAACACATGAAGATGATAACAAGCATAGGCTTCGTACAACTTCTACTAAATCTTCACCACTGACTTGAATGGAGACTCATGTAGAACTGTAGGCGCAGATGTTATACTCCTCAATGGAAATAAAAAGTTTTATTAGGTCTTAGGATCTTGACATAATAGAAACTAGTTAGAGTAGAGTAGAGTATGTTCTATTCTTTGAATTTTCCATCTCCTGTGAGTGATGGAGAATCAAGTGCTTTGTTTCATATTGTAAAACGTGTTTATACTTACTTTAATACAGGTTGTTAAAATATTAGTAATATACTATTTAGTTATAATTGAAACAATGTACTGGTAGTTATTGCTTTCTAATTTTTAATTTTAATGAAATGAAAGAAATGTTTCATTTAATTTTACTGACTAGAATGATATAGCTGAGCTTTACCTCTACTTTTAGTACTTTATCCTTCTCCATGCTATTTGCATGAGTAGCCTGACTTTTTTCATTTAAATTTCAAATTATTAAGTTGTTATATTAACCCAACGTATTGCTCAAAAAATCATTAAATTATCTCTGGTGTTTTGTGTTTTACTATTCAGTAAATATCATCATCATCAGATTTGTTTTTTACTGAAAATTAAAGTGTAAAATTGTATAGTCTAAGGCACAATGAGTGAGAATTACATACATAATGAGTGAGTATTATACATACATTTTGTATAACATATAAATGGGGTTAAGGTTAATACCTATCTTCTCTTCTCACGGTTTATTCATTAAGCAGAAAACATGCAGCTGTTTCATTTTTCATCATAGAGATATTCAGTACATAATAACGTCCTCAGCTTGACTTATAATAGGGTCTGTTGTAGTTCTGTAATTCTCAATTATAGGCTTCTATATCTTAGAGAATTTTTTCAGTTCTTTTGGATCTAGATTTTATATTAATTTTACAATATGATCATCCAATTAATAAAATTCTAGGTACTAATAGGCTAGGATTGTACAGTTGATAATTCTCTAAATTTAAGATGTTATTGAAAACCTATTGGCTGTATGAGGTTATCTTCATTTTTTTCCTTAGCTTTCTAAAAATTCCCTACTTCACAAATCCAATATTTAATTTAAAGATAATTGCTGCCTTTCTTGCTATTGATTATTTTTTTACAAATATTATTATTTTTCATTCTTCCACTAGGACTGTGAAGGAACATTCTGTGCTTTAAAAAATATGTTAATTTTCTCCAGAAATAAAGGCTTAATTATAATCATAGTAGACATAATACCAAATAATGATATGCTGTAATTAATGCACAAATGATATAAAATGTAGTCGAAGTTAGTGGAAAATAAAGTACTTGTCTCAAGGTACTTAGGATCTGACATACAATATTCAAACAATGTTTTTGACTTAATATCATACACATTAAAATTTCACTGATCTCACTTTTCACTATTTAATATTTATATGTGATATATATGTTACGTTAGTGTATATATATATATATATATATATATATATGTAAGTATGACACAGTCATCTAGCCAAATGGAATGCTGTAACTTCTTTTATTTTGTAGCACAGATGGTCAGAACTGTAAAAGGAATCCAAGATAAAAATGACACAGACGTGACAGAATTTATCCTTCTGGGCCTCTCAGACAATCCAGACCTACAACATTTCCTCTTTATATTGTTTCTGATCATCTACATGGTGACACTGGTGGGTAATTTAGGGATGATGGCCCTGATTAAGATTGACCGCTGTCTGCACACACCTATGTACTTTTTTCTTAGCAGCCTTTCTTTTGTTGATGCCTCTTCCTCATCTACAGTCACCCCTAAAATGCTGCTGAACCTCATGGCTGAAGATAAGGGCATTTCTTTCAATGGATGTGCTACCCAGTTCTTCTTCTTTGGCTCTTTCTTGGGAACTGAATGCTTCCTGTTAGCCATGATGGCCTATGACCGCTATGCGGCCATCTGGAGTCCTCTCCTATACCCAGTTCTCATGTCTGGGAGAATTTGTTTCATGTTGGTGTCTACTTCATTTCTAGCAGGGTTTGGCAATGCAGCCATCCACACAGGAATGACTTTCAGACTGTCCTTTTGTGCCTCTAATAAGATCAATCATTTCTATTGTGACACCCCACCCTTGCTCAAACTCTCTTGCTCTGACATCCATACCAATGGCATTGTGATCATGATTTTTTCCAGTTTTACTGTTCTCATCTGTGTTCTCATTGTTCTCATTTCTTACCTGTGCATCCTCATTGCCATATTGAAAATGTCTTCTGCAGAGGGAAGACACAAAGCCTTCTCCACCTGCTCCTCCCCTCTGATGGCTGTTACTATCTTCTTTGGTTCAATTCTCTTTATGTACTTGCGACCTACTACTAGCTACTCTATGGAGCAAGACAAGGTCGTCTCTGTGTTTTATACAGTAGTGATCCCCATGCTTAATCCTCTCATCTACAGTTTAAAAAATAAAGATGTGAAAGAGGCAGTAAAAAAAATCATACAGAAACACATTCTATAAGGCTATGTTTTCCATCCTTCTGTTATGCACAATGTAATAGACTTTTTAAAAATGCTGATATCTTCAGTTGTTTCAACATGTTCAAGATTATGTATTATCATTAAACATGCTTCTTCATCACCTCCATGTCATAAAGATGCCTATTGAACCCACAAATACATATGTTAGGTAAATGTTGTTCTGTGTTTCAGAGTATGAACTGTCTTTCCAACGCAATTTTTTTTGTATAGTCAATCTCTATGTGGAAAATAGCTGTGTTTTTGAGTTGCACAAATATATAGTATATGAGAAATAAATCATTCCTCCATGATAGGCACATTTGACTAGTTTTCTGGACATTGAGTACCAATATTAATTCTATTTTCTCATATCAATCTAAAGAATAAAATATGTAATACAAACACTTTTACCAGATGTTACTATAGAATGGGAACTGCAGCAATAATGCAGAAATATTTGGTTTTCTTAAATTATTTAAAACATGTTGAAGACAGAATTCAAAGTTTTATCTCTATTCCCTCCAGAATATCAAGAGGTTCTTGTAAAAATTTGTGAAATAATAAGAGTGAATATTATGTTGTTCATTGATGTAGGAGAAGATCAATGTTGGAACAATGTGACAACTAACAGCTGTGTTAATATGCCACACTGAAGTAGATATTGTGAAGATATAGAACTGAGTAACTTCCTCATCAATGCTTCTTTAAAACATATCAACCACCTTAGACCATGAAGAAAAACATTACTATCCTGTATGATCCAAAAAAATACTGTCATATCTCTGAAAATAACTTTAGAGAGAATTGTTGACAATTTACCTTATCAAGGCAAACTTTCATAGTCTTCTAATATCCTTTAATGTCTAATTTTTTCACTTAGCCAAGATTTATTTTTTACTTCAATAAAAAATAAAGATATAATACATACACTTTCAGATCATCATAGACATATTCTTACAGATGTACATGAATTATTCTTGACATATCTGTGTACTTTATTTCTTTACCTTTGGAATAATCCACATCAAAATCACAATTATACATTTTTTCCTATAATTTAAAAATTAACCGGAACTACAGTGTCTTAGTTTTGTGATATTTCTTGTCTTTCACAGAATAAGTAGAGTTGGCTTGAATTATTGCAGGTCTGTGGAATACAGCTTCAGCCACTGTGAAGAAATATAATTTGAAAATGATTAGCATTCTTTTTCTCATCATCATAATACTAAATATTCAAAGGATAATTTAATTTGTTTGACTGAGAGAAAAACTATTTTACATTAAATTTGTAGAGATAGTATTATTTAGAAGAAAACAAAAAAAAATGGAGTTCAATGAATTTCAAGAAATGGGTATCAAGTAAAAGACTGTATTTGTACCCTACTTTTTTTTTCAGTAATGTTTCCTCAAAACTGTCATTTATCTTATCTTACTCCTCAATCTTATGGGATGACTTCTCTTTAGTGAGTACAGAGAAAGCTGAGAGAGTCTAGGTGGAATCTTATACTACTTTACAAAACATCATATGACTATATTTATGTCTTTTGTTATTTAAATTAATAGATTAAAACAACACACAAACACTGAGAGAGAGAGAGAGAGAGAGAGAAAGAGAGAGAGAGAGTTGTTTACATATTACATATGTTAGGGAGAGATTTTGACCTCATGGGTGAATACAACTCCTCACAGCATCAAATTAAAATTATGCCCTTGAGAATCAAAAAATATTTAAATTGATCTTTAATGGTATCTTTAGACACTTAGGGAGTTAATCAAGAAAATATATTATAAATCTTCCTACTTCTTAGGATGTGCAATAGGTCAGCATTTTCAGGTAGGTTGAATTCTGTATTTGATATTTAAAATATATTCATGTGTTTATATATAAATTGTTATTTGTCATTATAGAAAATATAATGTCAATTGGTCTAGATCACTTTATTCATATGTAGATATATCATAAATATTCTAAAGTATCCAATATTATATGTGAACTCTTATGTATCTGCTGTATTTGTATGAGAAGCAAATAAACAAATATATTGAAAGTTAGTATTGAGGCAATTTTATCACAAAAAATCACATATGCATAGAAATCCTAGATGGTAGATTAAACTGACATTGGCACCATATTTAAGATTCTTCCAGAAAGAAATTAACTATGGATAAGTTAGAATATAAGAACATTTTACACACACACACACACACACACACACACACACACACACACACACACACACACACACACAAATTCCACACTCCAGTGATAGGCTTTATTTTAGTCACTTGAATATCTTTTTGACCATTCAATTACTCCCTCTAAGGAAGATTTTCTCTTCCATCTGAAACCTTTCCACCCTTGTTTTTATCATAATTAATTTTCATCTGACAACATATTACATAGCTTTATAGTGTCTATTTTGCTCTGCATCACACACTCTGTACGAAAACATGTTTTGATAATTGGGGTAATCTTATATTGTTGAATACTGGCACAAATGGAATTTTCAGTGAATAGAAGTTAATTATTGATAAACATCTAACATAGAGGGAACAATTCTTTTGTGATTATTGTTTATTGTTGTTACTAGTGGTGGTGGTTTGGACTTTGGAAATGTGATTTTGTTATGTTGGTTAATTATCCCCTGGCTGACCAGAAATTGCTACTCTTCCTTCTACAAGTCCTGAAAATGAAAATGCAAGCAACGGGTACCATGGTTGAGATTATTCCTTGACTTTGAAAGATTAATATAATTTATTAAAAGAAAACTGCAGAACTTCAGAAAGTTTTTGTTCTCTTATTGACAACTGTGAGTCAAAAATACCATGATATATTGGATGGTCATATTTTATTATGGCTTTAAGGGTACAGGATATGGTGGCTTCAAAGACTAAAAACACACACCCCTTCATTTCCCATTTGCTTGGCAGCAATGACTAAGTGACATACATTTAAAATTTTTTTCAATACAGTTCAAATATTAAAATTATGGAAATTCATTTTACATGGATATTACTAAGAAGAATATGTATATGAAAGCATTTGTTTATGATGAATAAACATACATTTGTGATAAAGAAAAAGAAATACAATGAGAATTGGTTGTGTTTGTTGTCTTGTCTGCTTGTGTGATCAAAAAGAATAGGAATGAAAAGAAAAAATGACAGAACACCAAAAAAATGTATGTTGGGCATTCAAGGTAGGCATTTGGAAGTAATCGATGAGGAGGAATTGGGCTTCAGATCAACATATACACATTAAGAAATCAGTAATGAACACACAGTTTAGATGAGAAGGCAATGCTTATATTTCTTGTCACTTTCGACTTGCAAGGCGAAAGAAAATGACATCTTTAAACAATACTGCAGTGATGGACTTCATTCTTGTGGGACTCACAGACAACCCAGTACTGGGGAGGATCCTCTTTGTGGTGTTTCTGGTCATTTACTTTATAACGCTGACAGGAAACCTGTGTATGATTGTGCTGATCAGGACCAATTCCCACCTGCAAACACCCATGTACTTCTTCCTTGGCCACCTCTCCTTTGTAGACATGTGCTACTCTTCCAATGTTACCCCAAACATGCTGCACGGTTTCATCTCAGACCAGAAGACCATCTCCTATGCTGGATGCTTCACACAGTGTCTCCTCTTCATTGCTCTGGTGATCACTGAACTTTATATCCTTGCTTCAATGGCACTGGACCGCTATGTGGCTATTTGCAGCCCTCTGCATTACAGTACCAGGATGTCCAAGAATGTTTGTGTCTCTCTCGTTGCATTTCCTTATGTGTTTGGCTTCCTGAATGGGCTATCTCAGACTCTGCTCACTTTCCACCTGTCTTTCTGTGACTCCCATGTAATCAACCACTTTTACTGTGCAGATCCCCCTCTGATCATGCTAGCTTGTTCTGACACTCATGTCAAAAAGATGGCCATGTTTGTTGTTGCTGGCTTCACTCTCATAAGTTCTCTCTCGATCATTCTTTTCTCCTACCTGTACATTTTTGCAGCCATCTTGAGGATCCGTTCTGCAGAAGGTAGGCAGAAAGCCTTTTCAACATGTGGTTCCCACATGACAACAGTCACCATATTTTATGGAACCCTTTTCTGTATGTATTTAAAGCCTCCATCAGAGAGGTCAGTAGAGGAGTCCAAAGTAATTGCGGTGTTTTACACTTTTTTGAGTCCATTGCTAAACCCTTTGATCTATAGCCTGAGGAATAAGGATGTTATCAATGCTATGAAACAGGTGATCAAGGGAAAGTTCTGTCAGAAAATTATGGTTTAGGAAGATGTTTATGTGTTATTAGCAGACATCTCTGATGACATTGTATCTTTGTAGGAAAATGTTAGTGCTTCAAACTTACGGTTTGTATGACAGCATATATATATATATATATATATATATATATATATATATATATATATATAGTAACTAATTTACTCGTACTCTACAACTTCTAGCTATACTTTTTACTAAAACTATATGTTGAAATTATAAATTTTTCAGATGTCTTTGATACTCTGTATTTACTTTTCAGGATCTCAGATAGAAAGATTGTCCTAATTTACATGAAATATAGTTTCTAATTAAAATGTCTTAATGGAAATAAGCCATACCCTATGAATGATGACATGCTTGAAAATTTAGAATGTTTAAAAAAGAATAAATAATTTTTTAGTTTTTTTTTTAAAATGGTGATTTTTTTTTACTACGAAGAACACTACAAAATGATTGCTTTGATGACTGATTTATCAGTTAAAGGGCATAAAAGCAAAAGAAAAAACATTACTCAAAATATCCTTTAATTCTTAATTTGTATTAAGTTTTGATATTCACACTGTTAATGAATAATGAATTAGTGATTGTGTCTTTATGGCATACAGTCTTTAGCACAGAAATTAATTTACTTGCACAAGGTCCCTCAATCATAAAATAGCACATTTCTTTTCTGTTCTCCTTTTGATACCCTCGGTTTGGTATTTATCAGTTCCCAACAAACCAGAATGGTGGAGGGCATGCTGAGGATGTTGGTCTCATAAGGTAACACCATGTTTCTACTGCTGGGAGTGAAATTTGAAAGATGGTTATAATGGCCATGGTGTTTTTTTATTTTAAAGAAATAACTAGAGTATACTTTTCTGAGGTTTCATGTTATCATGATAAATTTGTACACTATGAATAGAATAATATTTGCTTCACATGTAAATAAAAATTTGGTTATGATAGACTATTTAAACTGCATTTTTTATATAAATACATACTCCATAAAAAAGCTAGGTGGCTAGGATAAATTAAATAAGAAATTTATGAGTCTAAAGTTTAACACTGAGTAAGGTAGGTGATACTTTTTTATTTTAGCTATGAATAAATTCATTTTTGTATATTTTGATAAAGTTTATAAGGCAACATTAAAATCTTATGCTATATATCAACATTCATTTCATGAGTAGGATGTCTATATTTATATGAAACATAATTCATCATTTTTAATTAGTAATTGTCATTTTATCTGTATAAAAACAAAAAAATTAATTTGGAATAACAAATTTAAAATGATGAAAGTCCCAAGGAATCATAATTAATATATACTTTTCACTATATGTTTTTTCCTTTCATACTCATACAAGTCATTTAACTACTACATTCATGTACAAAATATTGTTATAGTTTTATCTCTTTGTATATATCTTCTCTTTTCATTTAGGCTAGACTATTGAATTTAGAATTTGTATATTAAAAATAATTCCTTTTGTTTATTTTGTGCTTATGTGGAGAGTAGAGTATTACATGTATGCCATGGCCAGTAGGCAGAGTTCAAAATACAGTTCATAAAAATTGGTTTCTTCTTTCACCCTTTAGGTCCCCATGATTGAATCCAGAAAATATTTTAACCTTTGAACCTTCTTATTGTTTGAATTTTGAATGATTTTAATTTTTGATTATCACAGGTTGATATATACTATATCTACCTATAAATTATATAGAAGGTTGTCAGAGCTGAGGAAGGTGTAGGGGTATGAAATGGCCATTTTGTATCTCAAAGACTTGTTATCTTGTATTTACAGACTTTCCCAAATGTAGGAGAAATACTGTCTATATATATCAGAATAGTTTACTAAAATATATTATATCAACATTAAACTGTATTATACAAACATTTACAAAGCTAATATTAGTTTTAAATTTTTGTAATTTTTGACTTAACTAAGTATATTAATTGCTTATTGTTAATACAAATAATTTATAAATTGAAATTGATTAATACACAGAAATTATAGATAATAACAATATTGGAAAAAATTGCTATGAATCACTCATAAAACAAGAAAGAAGTGAATCAGACATATATAGAAAGATGACTTCTCTGAAAAAGACAACTTAAGTCAGTCTTAGAAAGAAAGCTATCACAATATCACATTTCTCAAATTCAGAGTCTTGATCTAAACACATACACACAAACACACACACACACATACACACACACACACCCGTTATTATAGTGTATGGGGAATTATTTTGGGGTGGCAGAGAAATAGTAAAGATGAGGAATAGAGATCAGAGAAACAAATAGATGGTAAATATTAAGAGCAGCAATAAACATGATTCAAATTTAATAATAAAATTTACTATTTTTAAATGTTACTTAAAAATTAAGAATAAGCAATTAATTTAATTAAATGAAATTAGTAAAAATCAACTGAATTATGTCTAAAATTATCTAAAATATTGCATTCCCCAATGAAAGTTTTAAATTCAAGCTATTTACTTGTAAGGTTTCAAGTAAAGTTACGAAAAAAAGTATCTGAAATTTGAAATGTACATGTGCGTTAAGAACACAATCACCTTCAACAGCAATAATCTGTTCTGCATATTCATGATTGTGAACCTCTTTCTGTGATGATGCAATGTTCTGAAAAAAATCTCTAAAAGAACAGTATTTTGCCGAGCCTCACAGTCAGTTAATAATATACTTTCAGGTCACTTAAGCTTTAAGACCGCTAGCCTTCTATGTACTTAGCCTGTTCATTTAATTTGCCTTTAAGGGAATAACAAAAACAAACAGACAAACAAACAAAACTCAAAACACAACAACAAATCCATCATGCCCTTGACCAAGAACAGTGCATGTGTCTCATTTGCTGAAAGCAAACATAGAGGGTGACAGCAATCTTCCAAAATCTACCATATAAGTTGAAAGCAACAATTATGAATATGAATCAATATTGAAAAACAATGGTGTTTCTAGTGCAGTTTGTTGTCTGGGTCAGTTGGAGCAGGTGATTTAATCCTTTGAAAATTCCATTTACATTTTCTGTAAAGCATTCCATTCCTTTCCCGTGGGATGATTTCTGTGCTGTTTAGTAAAAGACATGAAACCTGTTGTTAGAAACACAGAAACACACACACACAGGGACAGGTACACAAGTCAGCCACCAGGCAGGAACATATTCAGACTCATACTATAGACAGGAGGGAAGACACAGGGATCAGGAAGTTGTGAACTCAAAGCTGGACTCAGTCTTTGTTAAATTTCACAATAATAACTTACTTTGTATCCTATTAAAATTAATACAAAAGCAACTAATTTTGATGAAACAAAATTAATATAAAAAAGTTCAAGACTTGAGACTGCTATCCTGCTGTATACCTTTTTTAACCTGTCTTTAATAGAATATAAGCTATCATATTTGCCCTGGGTTTCCCTTGCAATCATTTTACATCAGCTTCAATGCATTACTGGAGATGTAGAATTTGTTACTCCTCTCTCTCTCTCTCTCTCTCTCTCTCTCTCTCTCTCTCTCTCTCTCTCTCTCGTGTGTGTGTGTGTGTGTGTGTGTGTGTGTGTGTGTGTGTGGTGTGTGTGTGTGTCTGTCTGTCTGTCTGTTTGTCTATTTGAGGCTATTGGAGGTTTTCCTATATAGGTGTCTATTTTATTAATTGACAGAGTATCTCTTGTTGAATTGCTTTCCAGTTATATTTGCTCAAGGGATCCTTTTTTTAAAACATTATTTTAATTGGATTTTTTAAATTTACATTTCAAATGTTATCTTCCTTTCCTGGTTTCCCTTTCATAATCCCATCCTCTTTCCCCTACCCCTTATTCTGTGAGGATGTTCCCCAACCCATCCAACCAACCCCTTCCCGTGTCCCCACCGTGTCTGCCTTACTTTATACAAATGATAAACGGGTTGAGAAAGAAATTAGGGGAACAACTTCCTTCACAATAGCTACAGATAATATAAAATATCTTGGGGTAACTGAAACCAAACAAGTAAAAGGTCTTTATGATAAAAACTTCAAGTCTCTCAAGAAAGAAATCGAAGAAAATCTCAGAAAATGGAAAGATCTCCCATGCTCATAGATTGGCAGAATTAATATAGTAATCCCATCAAATTCCCAACACAATTCTTCTAAGACATATAAAGATACATTCTCAAATATATCTGGAAAGTTAAAAAGCTCAGAATAGCGAAAACAATTCTTTTTTTTCCCATTTTTCTTTATTAACTTGAGTATTTCTCATTTACATTTCGAATGTTTTTCCCTTTCCCGGTTTCCAGGCCAACATCCCCCTAACCCCTCTCCCTCCCCTTCTATATGGGTGTTTCCCTCCCCATTCTCCCCCCATTACCGCCCTCCCCGCAACAATCACGTTCACTGGGGGTTCAGTCTTAGCAGGACCCAGGGCTTCCCCTTCCACTGGTGCTCTTACTAGGCTATTCATTGCTACCTATGAGGTCAGAGTCCAGGGTCAGTCCATGTAAAGTCTTTGGCTAGTGGCTTAGTCCCTGGAAGCTCTGGTTGGTTGGCATTGTTGTTCATATGGGGTCTTGAGCCCCTTCAAGCTCTTCCAGTCCTTTCTCTGATTCCTTCAACGGGGGTCCCGTTCTCAGTTCAGTGGTTTGCTGCTGGCATTCGCCTCTGTATTTGCTGAATTCTGGCTGTGTCTCTCAGGAGAGATCTACATCCAGTTCCTGTCGGCCTGCACTTCTTTGCTTCATCCATCTTGTCTAATTGGGTGGCTGTATATGTATGGGCCACATGTGGAGCAGGCTCTGAATGGGTGTTCCTTCTGTGTCTGTTTTAATCTTTGCCTCCCTATTCCCTGCCAAGGGTATTCTTGTTCCCCTTTTAAAGAAGGAGTGAAGCATTCATATTTTGATCATCTGTCTTGAGTTTCATGTGTTCTGTGCATCTAGGGTAATTCAAGCATTTGGGATAATAGCCACTTATCAATGAGTGCATACCATGTGTGTTTTTCTGTGATCGGGTTACCTCACTCAGGATGATATTTTCCAGTTCCCTCCACTTGCCTATGAATTTCATAAAGTCCTTGTTTTTGATAGCTGAGTAATAATTCCATTGTGTAGATGTACCACATTTTCTGTATCTATTCCTCTGTTGAAGGGCATCTGGGTTCTTTCCAGCTTCTGGCTATTATAAATAAGGCTGCTATGAACATAGTGGAGCATGTGTCTTTTTTATATGTTAGGGTATCTTTTGGGTATATGCCCAAGAGAGACATAGCTGGGTCTTCAGGTAGTTCAATGTCCAATTGCAAAAACAATTCTTAACAGTAAAAGAATGGCTGGGCGAATTACCATTCTTGACCTCCAGCTCTACTACAGAGTAGTAATAAATACTGCATGAGATTGGTACAGAGACAAGCAGGTTGATCGATGGAATAGAATTGAAGACCAAGAAATAAAAGCACAGTCGTATGCACAATTCATCTTTGACAAAGAAGGCAAACATACAATGGAAAATAGAAAACAGTTTCAATAAATGGTGCTGGTCTAACTGGCTGTGTTTGTGTAGAAAAGTGACTCAATACCTGAGATTTCCCTCTTCCTTCTTTTGTATTCTTTTGGTGATGCTTGTGTTGGTCCTTTCTGTTTGTGTATGTATAGTTTTTACTTCTAGAATTCCCTCAGTTTGTGTTTTCTTTACTACTTCTATTTTTGTTTGTGGGTCTTGAACAATTTTGTTTCCTTCAACTCAAAAACTTTGTTTTCTATTTCCCCTTGGCTTTCTTTTAGGTTTTCATTAATTTTCTCCAATTGAGACCTCCTGAATTTCCATAAGGTATCTATTTGAGTCCTCCTTATGGACCTCAATCTTCCTAAAGTTGGATTTATGGTCTTTTACCTTTGCTTCTGTCATGTTAGACTAGGATAGCTGGGTTCTTGCGATGACATTATGCCTTGGTGGTTGTTTCTTGCACCCTCATGCTGGACTGCAGACATATGTTTTGAGGTATTTAAAGGTAAGGTACCAGATTGTGCAGTTGTCTTTCTTGAATGGTGTTATGTTCATGGGTTTGTTTCCTCACTGGTCTTCTGGTTTGTGTGGGTTGAACTTTTACCTTTATGTGTGGTCTCTCATTGAGTAGTGATTCCTGCCTCTATGGGGGGCTGGGGCACAGAAAGGTGACTCAAAAGAGTTTGTGTAGATTGCTTTTTGTCATTTTGCCTTTCGAATAGGAATAAATTTACATTGTGAGTTTAGGAAGTTAAAAATTTTGTTGTTCATTTGGTGTTTTTCTCTATGGGCGTAGCTAAGCTTTTATTTGAGGTACTGTTATTTCATTGATCTCTTGTGTCTATTATTAAGAAAAATAATAATCTGAATCACTGTTGTAAAATAAGTTATCTAAACTGATTTACTTATTCAGCTGCTTAATCAGTTAAGGAGACTTGTAAGACAACATTGAGAGGAGAGAAACATAGTTGTTCAGAAATCGAAGCTGTGAGTCGGAATTCCTCTGTGATCATATTGTGTGAACTTCTTTGTTGGTATTTTCTTCGTTTGAGATTTTAGATGGAAATTTTATTAGTAATAGTAGCCTCTATTCTCCCCATCTCCAGTAGAGTGTTGGAATCTAAGTGATGGCACTTTTTACTAATTTCATCTTATATTGTAATGGAAGCCAAGAAAGCTTTTCATACTCAGGTTGGAAAAGGATTCACCTGGCAGGTGCTGAGTTATCTAATTTTACAATGAGAAAAACACATATTTTATATAGAAATATAGAAATGATTGCTGATTTCTCATAAAACATTTGTATGGTATAAATTTTGAGGATGTTTCTCTAATAATTGTTGCACTATGTTTTGATACACAGTCTGACTTATGCTCATTGAAAGACACCTGAAATGAAAACATTTAGCTCCTTCTTCACCCACTTAGAAATGTTTTGTTAAATAGTTTTCAAGCCTTCTTATAAATTTTTTTAACTTACTTTATGTAATTGTTATCTGGGAGCTTTCTGCCTCCATTTGGTAAACTAGGCCTAGTCCTGGAAGCTTCTAGCCTCCATTTAATCTAATTTAGGTCTAGAATGCTTTCAGTCTCTGAGATGTACTGCTGAATAAGATCACCATTTCTAGTTCATTCTGAGCTCTAATTGGCTAGTTCAACTCAGCAGTTCTGGCTCAGAATCCCTCTCCAAGATGGTTGATTCAATCTGGTTTCTCTCAGTTTCTTACTGAATTACTTCGCTTGGCTTCAAACTCTTATTTGGCAATATGTTCTATTCTTCTGGTTCCTCATTCTCTGGCTTTTTCTGCATTCACTCATATCTAGGTAGCTTGTTCTATTTCTGTGATCTGTCTCTGTAAAACTCTCCCAATAAAACTCCTTCCTTCCTTTGTTCCTCTCTTCCCTTCTCTCTTAGATACTGTTCCTTTCCTCTCTTCTCATGAGAGTTGGGAACATCCTGTTCTGTCTGAGTTTTCTCTGATTTATCACTTTGTCATTCAATGACACATCACTTTCAAACTTGGTTGCTTTCTTCCAAACAAGTTACCTTCATTGATTAAGATTAAATGTGTATATTAAGGGTACGTCTGTTTTGCAGCCAGAGTGAAATTATGTGCTCAGTGTATGCCACAACACAACTAGAAACATGGTGGGTTTTTTTTTCAATAAATAACACAATCTTGAGGTTCACAGGATTAGCAAATATCCTGAAATACCTTCTTGAATCTATTATTAAATTTCCTTTCAATAACCATACTATAAGTCATTCAGTTTGTGAATTATATTTTTCAGATTTATCTCTGTTTCTTAGTGTCTTGACAACAATAACTCCACAGGTCCAATTAATTCCAGTGTCCTCAACGCCCTGATTTAAAAAGTGTCCCAGATTTGATCAAGTCTTTTACTCCAGTTTTATGGATTTGCAGTATCTTCTCTCAATGTTTTTCTTCAAATCACTCATACAGCCTAACCTCTTCTCCATGATCTTACACTAAGATCATGTTGTTAAGAAACAAAAGTTGTACATGTAGTATACTCAACAAAAATAAATGGGATCCTTATGTTATTTGCCTATAATATCAAAATTATTCACACAAAATTTACTTAATTTTAGTCTTTTTTCAAAATATTTCAGGTTGACATGTGGACTGGATGGTATGATCTCCCTTTTAATATCATAATTCCAAAAATCCATTTAATATATTTTCCCATACTGAGGATATAACAGGTAACCTGACAAAAAGAGATAGTACACTTGTTCTTAGTCAAAAGACTAAAATGATACAAGCCTACTTTGTTAACTATGCTGAGATTTTGTGCACATGATGTCAAGCTCTGTACATAGAAATTAGTTTAAGATTTTGGCCTCAAAGGAAAATCATTTCCTCAAGCCATAGAGTTAAGGTTCTGCCTCTGAGAATATGACTACTTTAATTGGATCTTTATAATTATTGTTGGAAACCTATGGGACTATTTTGAATAATCACATTATAAATATCTTCACTTTGTTTATGTAATATGTAGTGTATACATATCCACAGGTACTTATTTTCTGTGTTTGGTAAGTAAACTTGTAACTTGAATGTTTGTTGTTTTATCACTGTAGAAAATATATTTCCTGAATTTCCCTTGACCATTCTGTTTATATGTTGGTATTTCTGTGTCACCAAAGAATCTGTGTCATATATATATTTTTCAAATATATAGTTGGAGGACAAACACATTACTGTCCAAGTATATAATGTCTAAAGACTAAGCTATGTACTTTTACATATTCACCCCAACTCCGCACACAATGACAAAGAGGACATTGTTCAAATACCTATCCAGACTTCAGCTTATATTTTCATGATGGATTTGGTAAAACAAAATTAAAAGCAAAAATCTACACTTGGTCTAAGATAATTACATTTTTTTACTCATGGTGTAAATGCTATCTTCATAAAACAGGGTTTTCTAAAATCTAAAAATGACTCATTTAATTTGTATAATTTTACCTGTGGCTAATGTCTACAGTATAATATGTGTCCCAGCAATGGGCAGAATTTGTTTACTGTTGTAAACTTCTATAATGGGACAGAACAGAATATCACTTTTATGTGTACATGAATAAGATAGGTTAGTATTTGAATCTGAATCTTTGTTACATAGTAAAAGACATATTTTATAAATTGAGTTCCATTTATAACTCTAAAGTTAAATGAGACATCTATGGTTTGTAGGTAAAAAATATGAATTTAGTATTTATTTTATTTTGTATGTGAAATGAGATATTATCATGCCTAGGGAAATGAAAAACCCAAAATTTATCACTAGTCAGTATTAATGACAGAAATAAGCAGCTGGGTATCTTATTTGTATCTTCTGTTTACTTCTTTTTCTTCAGAAAGCATGGAAAAGATAAAAAAAAGTAGGGCATTTCAAAACAGAGATGTGCATAAAAATATGAGTTGATATCTATATGAAAAGAGGAAAATATGGAGGAAGGGAATCACAACTCTTTCTCTGTATGTGTGTGTGTGCATGCATTCATGTGTGTATAATTCATGCAGAGAGAATGAAAGAGATATATCACAAGACATAGGGAGAAAAATAACCCAGAAAAGGTGAGCTGCACACTGACAGTGTTTTACTTTTATTCAGATGAATAGAATGATGTGAAAAAGTGAGTGGAATTAAGGACAGAGGAGAAGATATTGCTTGCATTCATTATTATTTTCATCTTGAAAATGACTTGCCTAAACCATACTGCAATGATGGACTTCATTCTTGTGGGACTCACAGACAACCCAGTACTGGGGAGGATCCTCTTTGTGGTGTTTCTGGTCATTTACTTTATAACGCTGACAGGAAACCTGTGTATGATTGTGCTGATCAGGACCAATTCCCACCTGCAAACACCCATGTACTTCTTCCTTGGCCACCTCTCCTTTGTAGACATTTGCTACTCTTCCAATGTTACCCCAAACATGCTGCATGGTTTCATCTCAGACCAGAAGACCATCTCCTATGCTGGATGCTTCACACAGTGTCTCCTCTTCATTGCTCTGGTGATCACTGAGTTTTATATCCTTGCTTCAATGGCACTGGACCGCTATGTGGCTATTTGCAGCCCTCTGCATTACAGTACCAGGATGTCCAAGAATGTTTGTGTCTCTCTCGTCGCATTTCCTTATGTGTTTGGCTTCCTGAATGGGCTATCTCAGACTCTGCTCACTTTCCACCTGTCTTTCTGTGGCTCCCATGAAATCAATCACTTTTACTGTGCAGATCCCCCTCTGATCATGCTAGCCTGTTCTGACAGTCATGTCAAAAAGATGGCCATGTTTGTTGTTGCTGGGTTTACTCTCTCAAGTTCCCTTGCTATCATTCTTCTATCTTACCTTTTCATTTTTGTAGCTATAATGAAGATCCGTTCAGCTGATGGAAGGCAAAAGGCCTTTTCTACATGTGGTTCCCACATGACAACAGTCACCATATTTTATGGAACCCTTTTCTGCATGTACTTAAGACCTCCATCACAGAAGTCTGTAGAAGAGTCAAAAGTAATTGCAGTTTTTTACACTTTTTTGAGTCCAATGTTGAACCCCTTGATCTATAGCTTAAGGAACAAAGATGTCATCAATGCCATGAAACAGATCATTAAAGGAAAATTTCTTCAATGAACTTCAGTTTATGCAGGTGTTTAGATGAAATCACTGTGTATTCTTTAACTTAGTCATTTTAAGGGACACATTTGCCTTCGTCATAACATTTTCAAACTGAACTTCTGTTAACTAATTTTCCTCATTTATTCTTGAAATTAAGGGAAATATATGGCAAAATATTTGATGCTGGCATTGAGAAATACCTTCATTAGCAGAAAACTTCAACACAGTCTGCTCTTAGTGTTCAATGTTTCCATACAACGTCTTGCCTCTGTGTAGGTATACATGATCATATATCTATGATCAGTGTAAACTTACAGTTCATTTTCTTTGAATAATGTTGTTAAAAACATATGCCAGAATTATTTTTACAATTTGAAACATTAGATCATTTCTGATACAATGTCTTAGATAAAGAATTTGGTCTGATATCTAAATAATTATTTAAGCATTCACATAAACATAAAAGATATGGATTATCATCCTAAGATTTCTGTTAGTTTTCTCAAACCATAGTATCAAAATCATCGTCAATTTAGTGATACTAGGAATCTTCTCCAAGCTTGGAAATGTTCTACTGAATTACATCTGTTTATGTATTGTTAAGAGTATTCATCAGCTACAGTCAGCCTTATCCTCTTCATATTTTTTTCAGAATAATCACTTACAATTAGAGTTTGATAATTTGGGCCAATATGCTATATTCATTGACTTTTGCATATCCAAGAATGCCTCATTTGGGACATGGAGCAGGAGGAAACATAGTCTCAAAGTGCTTGAGTTTTACAGTCAGTGAAATAGTATTTTTTGTGATAACTTTCATTTTTAATGAAAATATAATTACTTCCTTTCTCCCCTCAAACCCCTTCCATGCCATGCTTTTGACTCACTCTCACATTCATTGCCTCTTTAACTTTGATTATTGTTATTGGCTAAGTTTATAAAAGAGAAGATCCAGAGTCAATGAAATCTGATTTCTAGATAAAATTATAGTACTAAAAACTAAAATCAGTGACAGACTCAATAGCAGAAAATGTAAGGTAGAATGTTATATCCTCCATTTACATTAACTCATTCATTATTAGACAAGTAGATTATTGTTTGGTGAAAAATATAAATTGCCTTTTACTAGGTTTCCTTAACTCTTGGATTCTTTATTGTTTTCTTTTAAAAGTATATACAAAGATATTATAGGAAACTGCTGCAAAAATGAAAAATGTGCTGCAAAAATGCAAAAATGTAAATAAATTATCTATAGATTTTGTAAAGCTGAATCATATTAGAGTCTTGGTTCACTGAATAAGTCTAAAGTTCTGTAAGATTTCTCTTTGAAAAAAATAATATCAGAAAAGTGAGGGAACTTTTGTCACTACAATTTAATATATATTATATATATATATATATATGTGTGTGTTTGTGTGTGTGTGTGTGTGTGTGTGTGTGTGTGTATTTGTCCTGTGTTTTGTCAATAGTATTATAACACAGTGAGAGTTAAGAAAAGGTGGTATGTGCTGTCAGTAGTGGAGGAAAGTGAATGACAAAGAGTCATTTTGTAATGTGATCCCTGGTCCTACTTAATTTTTATGACTTAAGTTATTTACTCAGTTTTTACTTACACCAAACTTTCCAGTGTTGCTTCCATTTCCAGCCATGAAACAGATTCAGTGTCCAGATATGTATATTTTATAATCATTACAAGACATTCATTGTCTCAATTCTATACTTATTCTATAATAATTCTATACTTATTTTAAAATTATTTTTAGTAGGTTTGGCATTATAAGTTCGTCACTTTCCCTACCCATTCCTTTTTACAAAGCCTCCTACAAAACCAGTCCTAGATTATTTTCAAATTCATGTCATTTTCTCTTATTGTTTCTCTCTCTTTCTTTGTCTCTCTCTTTCTCTCTCTGTCTCTCTGTCTCTCTCTCTCAATACATAAATACAATCTGCATACAATCTGCTAAATCTCTATGATTCTTTGTAAGTATTCAGTCTTGAGAATGACAATTTGTTATTGTACAGACATTTTTTTTTGTAATTTGAATATTTTTTTTTATTTTTTATTTTTTTTTATTAACTTGAGTATTTCTTATATACATTTCAAGTGTTATTCCCTTTCCCGGTTTCCGGACAAACATCACCCTCCCCCCTCCCCTTCCTTATGGGTGTTCCCCTCCCAAACCTCCCCCCATTGCCACCCTCCCCGCATAGTCTAGTTCACTGGGGGTTCAGTCTTAGCAGGACCCAGGGCTTCCCCTTCCACTGGTGCTCTTACTAGGATATTCATTGCTACCTATGGGGACAGAGTCCAGAGTCAGTCCATGTATAGTCTTTAGGTAGTGGCTTAGCCCCTGGAAGCTCTGGTTGCTTGACATTGTTGTACTTTTGGGGTCTCGAGCACCTTCAAGCTCTTCCAGTTCTTTCTCTGATTCCTTCAACGGGGGACCTATTCTCAGTTCAGTGGTTTGCTGCTGGCATTCGCCTCTGTATTTGCTGTATTCTGGCTGTGTCTCTCAGGAGCGATCTACATCCGGCTCCTGTCGGTCTGCACTTCTTTGCTTCATCCATCTTGTCTAATTGGGTGGCTGTATATGTATGGGCCAGCTGTGGGGCAGGCTCTGAATGGGTGTTCCTTCAGTCTCTGTTTTAATCTTTGCCTCTCCCTTCCCTGCCAAGGGTATTCTTTTTCCTCATTTAAAGAAGGAGTGAAGCATTCACATTTTGATCATCCGTCTTGAGTTTCGTTTGTTCTAGGGATCTAGGGTAATTCAAGCATTTGGGCTAATAGCCACTTATCAATGAGTGCATACCATGTATGTCTTTCTGTGAGTGGGTTAGTTCACTCAGGATGATATTTTCCAGTTCCAACCATTTGCCTACGAATTTCATAAACTCGTTGTTTTTGATAGCTGAGTAATATTCCATTGTGTAGATGTACCACATTTTCTGTATCCATTCCTCTGTTGAAGGGCATCTGGGTTCTTTCCAGTTTCTGGCTATTATAAATAAGGCTGCGATGAACATAGTGGAGCACGTGTCTCTTTTATATGTTGAGGCATCTTTTGGGTATATGCCCAAGAGAGGTATGGCTGGATCCTCAGGCAGATCAATGTCCAATTTTCTGAGGAACCTCCAGACTGATTTCCAGAATGGTTTTACCAGTCTGCAATCCCACCAACAATGGAGGAGTGTTCCTCTTTCTCCACATCCTCGCCAGCATTTGCTGTCACCTGAGTTTTTGATCTTAGCCATTCTCACTGGTGTGAGGTGAAATCTCAGGGTTGTTTTGATTTGCATTTCCCTTATGACTAAAGATGTTGAACATTTCTTTAGGTGTTTCTCAGCCATTCGGCATTCCTCAGCTGTGAATTCTTTGCTTAGCTCTGAACCCCATTTTTAATAGGGTTATTTGTCTCCCTGTGGTCTAACTTTTTGAGTTCTTTGTATATTTTGGATATAAGCCCTCTATATGTTGTAGGATTGGTAAAGATCTTTTCCCAATCTGTTGGTTGCCGTTTTGTCCTAACCACAGTGTCCTTTGCCTTACAGAAGCTTTGCAGTTTTATGAGATCCCATTTGTCGATTCTTGATCTTAGAGCATAAGCCATTGGTGTTTTGTTCAGGAAATTTTTTCCAGTGCCCATGTGTTCCAGATGCTTCCCTAGTTTTTCTTCTATTAGTTTGAGTGTGTCTGGTTTGATGTGGAGGTCCTTGATCCACTTGGACTTAAGCTTTGTACAGGGTGATAAGGATGGATCGATCTGCATTCTTCTACATGTTGCCCTCCAGTTGAACCAGCACCATTTGCTGAAAATGCTATCTTTTTTTCCATTGGATGGTTTTGGCTCCTTTGTCAAAAATCAAGTGACCGTAGGTGTGTGGGTTCATTTCTGGGTCTTCAATTCTATTCCATTGGTCTATCTGTCTGTCTCTGTACCAATACCATGCAGTTTTTATCACTATTGCTCTGTAATACTGCTTGAGTTCAGGGATAGTGATTCCCCCTGAAGTCCTTTTATTGTTGAGGATAGCTTTAGCTATCCTGGGTTTTTTGTTATTCCAGATGAATTTGCAAATTGTTCTGTCTAACTCTTTGAAGAATTGGATTGGTATTTTGGTGGGGATTGCATTGAATCTGTAGATTGCTTTTGGTAAAATGGCCATTTTTACTATATTAATCCTGCCAATCCATGAGCATGGGAGATCTTTCCATCTTCTGAGGTCTTCTTCAATTTCTTTCCTCAGTGTCTTGAAGTTCTTATTGTACAGATCTTTTACTTGCTTGGTTAAAGTCACACCGAGGTACTTTATATTATTTGGGTCTATTATGAAGGGTATCGTTTCCCTAATTTCTTTCTCGGCTTGTTTCTCTTTTGTATAGAGGAAGGCAACTGATTTATTTGAGTTAATTTTATACCCAGCCACTTTGCTGAAGTTGTTTATCAGCTTTAGTAGTTCTCTGGTGGAACTTTTGGGATCACTTAAATATACTATCATGTCGTCTGCAAATAGTGATATTTTGACCTCTTCTTTTCCGATCTGTATCCCCTTGATATTTAAAAAAATATGTCATCCTCTATGTCTTTGAGAATCCCAACAAACTTTCAGACACGTTACCTTTCTTACTACAAGTGGTTTACCTAATTTTAGTTTTTATTATGCATTTTTATTTATGTTTGTGTGTGAAATATGTGCTTCATTGAATAGTGTGAGTGTTAGGCATATACTACCTCACTAGTTCTATTAAAATATGAGAAAATACAAGTAATTATACATAAAATCTTTGTGAGTGATATTTAATGATATGGTTACTGGTTTTCAAATCATTTGTTTTAATCATCAAAAGTGAAATGCAATGTAAAGCATAATTACTTTTATTTTTGCCTGAGGTTAGCTTCAGCAATCTTGACCTTTCTTTTCTACGTTTTTTTATTTTATTTTTTACACTCCTGATTTTATTCTCCACAATCTGATCACATTCCTTACCTCCTTCCTGCCTCCCCCTCCAGTCTCTTCACAAGGATTGTTCCCACCCTCACCCCTCCCCACCTGACCTCTAAACTCCCTGGGGTCTCCAGTCTCTTGCAGGTTAGATAGATCTTCTCTGACTTAACCCAGGCCCTGCAGTTATCTGCTGTATATGTGTTGGGGGCTTCATGACAACTGGTGCACACTGCCTGGTTGGTGATCTAATGTCTGAGAGATCTTGGGGGTCCAGGTTAAATTGAGACTGTTGGTCCTCCTACAGGGTCACCCTCCTCCTCAGATTCATCCAGCTTTTCCCTAATTCAAACAGAGGGGTCAACGGCTTCTGTCCATTGGTTGGGAGCAAATATCTGTATCTGACTCTTTCAGAAAGAAGTCATGATAGGCCCCCTTTTGTAAGCACACCACAGCATCAGTAATAGTGTCAGGCCTTGGGGCCTTTTGAAAGTAGCCAAGGAGAAAGAGCATCTGAGAGAGCAAGACTTGGTCTTGTGATAAATTAAGATTGTCTTTTAATATTAAAACTTTTACCTGGTTTTATTCTAAAGTACTTTGTAGTGGTAGTTGGCCCAACTGTCTGAATTATTCTGATGCCAGAAACTGGATAGTCTCTGGCATTTAGTACTTCATCCTAAAACAGTGGGGTATCAAGTAAAGGGTAAATTTCTAGGTTTTTTTTTCTCTCTTAATCAGAAGCTTCCCCTCTCCCTTGTTAAAATGGAGGGAGGTTTGGAACGACAGATTTTTATTGAACCAGGAGAAGACAGTCACTCACAGAAGGAAAAACATTTACACAAGCAAATATTCATAAACTTACAACATTAATTTGCCAAAGCATGCATACATGTTCATGCATATTCATGCATTCCAGTTGGACACAGATATATAGTTATTTCACAATTGTACACACACACACACACACACACACACACACACACACACACACACACGCACACCTATATCCATACTTACATATGCATATGGAGAAAAAGACCAAGTGTCAGTATAGAAAAACTCATTCTAGATGAAAAATGAGCTATAATCTTTATGGCATAGAGAAAGAAGAGAAAGAATAAGCTTCTTTCCTTTTAATGTTAAATGAATTAAACCAGTGTCTAAGAAAAACTGTTTTCTTTAGTACTAAGCCTGCCTTGCTGTAAGGAAACAATCTATTCCATCCTATGGAAAGAAGAAGCCTGTCTACTCTTTCTGGTCTCTCTGCAGTTTCTCTTTGTTCTTGTTTTTCTCTGCATTCTGCATATTGTTCTAATAGTTGATAAGTTACTCTACTCTTTCTCTTTCTAATCTTGCTCTCCCCTCTTGTTCTGATGTAATAATACCATGCAATGTAATTGTTTCTACTTTTATGCACATTTTCTAGCGGAATAGATCACATGGTTTTCCCAAGCATCCTTTTCCTATAAATCAAAATTTCACTAAATGTTAAACAAACTCAAATAATAAATTGAGTAAGAAGTTTACAACAGAGATGTTTACAAACATTTTCATTGAACCTAGACATGTATTATCTGTCACAAGCTCCTGTCATTAACTCTATAGGTTCATGGAGAGTTTAAAGACCATAACTAAGTTATCATTGAAGCTTTGTACAGATAAATTCTAGTCAATATTTTATCTTTTGTCCTTGTACCTACAATAAATCATTAGCTGCCTTTCATGACCTTTATTTAATTATTTTGCAACCTTTTAGAATGTGCTCTGAGTTGTAAATGCCCACTTTCTATCTCAGAAGCAAATAAATTGTGACACATAAAAACCGGCAAAGTTCTCATTGCAGTTTTCATATCAAAGTGAACTTTACTAGAAGTCTTATTATAAAGGACTTACTAATTACTAGTACAATTTTAGGGATTCTTATAGCATCATCATTAAGAATTAAGAAGTCATCTATAGGTCTTTGTACTATCCACTGCAAGGTAGTACATCTTTGTTGATCTGCACCCAAAAAACTGTACCCAAAATGGTAGGTTAATACCTAGTGATTGTTATATATATGTATATATCATATAAATATATATATCATATAAATATATATCATATAAATATATATATCAGGAAAGCATATTAATATATGCTTTATAAATATGAATATATATATACATATATATATATATGTATATACCAGGAATCTTTCTTAAAATGTTCTCTCTTTGACCTTGGCCTCAGGAAAATTACCTGCTATGTTTTAGCAAGTATTAGATGGCTCCTGGCACTAAATTAATAAAGTCTTAGGCAAAGAAAATAAATTACTTTTCTAAAAAAAGTTCAATTTTAATTCCAGTTTTGTTTCTGTTGAACCCATTTTGCTTTATTCAGGTAACTTTGTTAGATTTCTTGTTAGGACAGTGTTTCTCAACCTGTGGTCTTGGCAGTCACATATCAGATATTTACAATAAGATTCATAAGAGCAGCAAAATTATAGTTCTGCAGTAGCAATGAGGTAATTTTATGGTCAGTAGTCATCACAAAATAAGGAACTGAATTAAAGGGTTGAAGTATTATGAAAGTTGAGAACGAAGGATTTAGGACATATAACAAAGTGTTCATTGCTAGATTAAATAGTATACGAATATGAATATATGTATCTGTGGGTTTTTTTGGTTTGTTTATTTTTTGTCCTATTATAGTCTGTTTGTATATGTTTTCAATCTTATTTCATTATTATCCTTTATCTGCCTGTTTGCTTTCTAGAAGAGACAGAAAGTGTGTGCATTCAAATGGGAGGGGAAGATCTTGAAGGAGATGGGGGAGGGGAATCCATAATCAGAGTATATTGTATTAAACATATGAAGGATTACTGGGGGCTCAATTCTCGATCCCAGATTAGGCATAGACCACAAACAGCAACACAAACTCTGATTTTCTACATAAATTTCATTTATTACACAAGCCAAAGAAATAAGATGGTTAAATATTTATTGGGCAGAAAGAGCAATATGGACCTTTGAAGATATGGTTTGAAAAGATCTTTTAAAAAAGGAGGTGAGTAGATACACTCAAACTAATAGAAGAAAAAGTGGGGAAGCATCTCGAACACATGGGCACTGGAGAAAATTTCCTGAACAAAACACCAATGGCTTACACTCTAAGATCAAGAATCGACAAAAGGGATCTGATTAAAACTGCAAAGCTTCTGTAAGGCAAATGACACTGTTGTTTGGACAAAACGACAACCAACAGTTGGGAAAAGATCTTTACCAATCCTACAACATATAGAGGGCTTATATCCAAAATATACAAAGAACTCAAAAAGTTAGACCACAGGGAGACAAATAACCCTATTAAAAATGGGGTTCAGAGCTAAGCAAAGAATTCACAGCTGAGGAATGCCGAATGGCTGAGAAACACCTAAAGAAATGTTCAACATCTTTAGTCATAAGGGAAATGCAAATCAAAACAATCCTGAGATTTCACCTCACACCAGTGAGAATGGCTAAGATCAAAAACTCAGGTGACAGCAAATGCTGGCGAGGATGTGGAGAAAGAGGAACACTCCTCCATTGTTGGCGGGATTGCAGACTGGTACAACCATTCTGGAAATCAGTCTGGAGTTTCCTCAGAAAATTGGACATTGAACTACCTGAGGACCCAGCTATACCTCTCTTGGGCATATACCCAAAAGATGCCCCAACATATAACAAAGACACGTGCTCCACTAGGTTCATAGCAGCCTTATTTATAATAGCCAGAATCTGGAAAGAACCCAGATGCCCTTCAACAGAGGAATGGACACAGAAAATGTGGTACATCTACACAATGGAATACTTCTCAGCTATCATAAACAATGACTTTATGAAATTCATAGGCAAATGGATGGAACTGGAAAATATCATCCTGAGTGAGGTAACCCAATCACAGAAAAACACACATGGTATGCACTCATTGATAAGTGGATATTAGCCCAAATGTTAATTACCCTAGATACACAGAACAAATGAAACTCAAGAAGGATGACCAAAATGCTAATGCTTCATTCCATCTTTAAAAGGGGAACAAGAATACCCTTGGGAGGGAATAGGGAGGCAAATTTTAGAACAGAGGCAGAAGGAACACCCATTCAGAGCCTGCCCCACATGTGGTCCATACATATACAGTCACCAAACTAGAAAAGATGGATGAAGCAAAGAAGTGCAGGCAGACAGTAACCAGATGTAGATCTCTCCTGAGAGACACACCCAGAATACAGCAAATACATAGTCGAATGTCATCATTAAACCACTGTACTGAGAATAGGACCCCCGTTGAAGGAATCAGAGAAAGAACTGGAAGAGCTTGAAGGGGCTTGAGACCCCATATGAACAACAATGCCCACCAACCAGAGCTTCTAGGGATTAAGCCAGTACCCAAAGACTATACATGGACTGACCCTGGGCTCCAACCGCATGGGTAGCAATGAATAGCATAGTAAGGGCACCAGTGGAAGGGGAAGCCTTTGGTCCTGCCAGGGCTGGACCCTCAGTGAACCTGATTTTTGGGGGGAGGGCGGTAATGGGGGGAGACGGGGAGGGAGAGGTGTTAGGGGATGTTGGCCCGGAAACCGGGAAAGGGAATAACATTCAAAATGTAAATAAGAAATACCCAAGTTAATAAAGATGGAGTAAAAAACAATTCAAAAAAAAAAAAAAAAAGGAGGTGAGTGTTAGAGTGAGCTATACTGAGTTGGTAAATTCTCAATGGGCAGGTAATAAAGTTTTTGCGTGCCCAGACCTTGATCTTCTGATAGTTGGAATTTGATGATCAGCTTCAGGAATTAGTCAGACACATGAAAGTGGGCAAATAAAGGAATAGACTTTGACTGTTAGCTCTAGAAAAGTAATCTAGTGGGAGAGGAAAATGGGAGGGCCAATCTGCCTGGTCTTTGTTTGTGGTGCTCAAGCCTGGCAAAGCCCTTAAAATGCATTCTCAATAAAAGAAAAATAGAGGGAAAAATGTGTAATATGATCTAAAAAATAAATGTAAACAATTTCAATATTTTAAAATTTCAGCTGATTAATTCTGGTGCAAATTATCTTCCAAAAAGTGAGGAATAATTCACAGTTTTGATTAATGTTTGACAGCAAGTACTCCCCGTTTTTCATCTGCATCAGGGAATACTGCTTAAGATTATCTGTTACTTTTGCTGATAATTTCTGTTTAGTAACCTGCTAGAAACAGAAACTTGTTTGTATACACATGGACGTGGAAAAAAAAAGTTACCTAAATATTAAAAAGAATTTATATGCTAAAATGTATTGTATGGTCATCACATTAGTAGAAATCATGTTTAAAATTTAGGAAATACATTGCAATTCACCTTGGGTAAAAAATGTTTCTACATGTTACTCAATATTGGTACAAAGTGAACAGAAGAGCATATGTTCTGATGAATATAGGTAGGGAGCGTTATCAAGCAAGAATAAATTCAGGCTATCTTTAATCACCAGAGATGATGTCTGGGATTGCATTTCCTCTCAATCGATTCTTCCTATAACTTTCAAATCTATAACTGCATTTATATTCTCACTAGATCCCACGTTATATGCTCAAAATCATACTCTTGCCATTCCAAGTAAAACAAAATGCATTCAAGTAAAACAAATCAGAGAACTTTTAAAAACATCAATTTATAATTTTGAGTGATTTTATAAATGTATTATATTTATATAATTTTTACCTCTTCCTCTCCTCCCCTCTTTCTCAAACTTATAAAACCTTTTATTTTATTTTTTTTCATCTTTATTAACTTGGGTATTTCTTATTTACATTTCGATTGCTATTCCCTTTTATAGAACCCTTTAAAACTGAAGGTATACTTTGCTTCAGTAGGAGAGTAAAGGTGCTTAGCTTTTCTCCATTTTGCAGAGATTTCTCATAAACACTCTTTTCAGAGCCTGTTTCACATCCTTGTTTCTCAGGCTGTAGATAAATGGATTCACCATGGGACTCACAAAAATACAGAATACTGCTATGATTTTTCCTTGCTCAACAGACCTCTCATTTGCTGGTCTCAGGTACATGCAGAAGAGGGACCCATAGAACATAGTGACGGCTGTCAGGTGAGAGCCACAGGTAGAGAAAGCCTTTTGTTGCCCTTCACTGGAACGGATCCTCATGATGGTGACGAAGATAAGCATGTAGGAGATGAGGATGATGAGAAGGGAACCTGTCAGATTAATCCCAGCTGACACAAAGAGGGCAGTTTGCTTGACATAAGTGTCAGAACAGGTTAGCATCAAAAGGGGAGGGTCGGCACAGTAGAAATGGTTGATGGTGTTGGGTCCACAAAAGGAAGTCAATATCACCTGCATTGTGCCTACCATAGTACCCCGGAAGTAAGGGAAAGTAACCAGGCAAATGCACACTGGCCGGGACATTTTTGTGCTGTAATGTAGGGGGTTGCAGATTGCCATGTACCTGTCATAGGCCATGGCACCCAGCATATAATATTCACTCAAGAGTAGGGTGACAAAAACAAAACACTGAGTCAGACACCCAATGTAGGAAATGGTCTTCTTCTCGGATAGAAAATGAACAAGCATCTGAGGAGAGACATTTGTTGAGTAAAAAATATCCACACATGCCAAGTGTGTCAGGAAAAAATACATGGGGGTTTGCAACCGAGGAGTGAACCTGATTAGTAAGATCATGCCAAAGTTTCCTGTCAGTGTGATGAGGTAAATCGTGAGGAACACCAAGAAAAGAATTGGCTGCAGTTCTGGTTGGGTGCTTAGTCCCAGAAGAATGAACTCAGTTGCCTCAGTGCCATTGTGGTTGGCACCTGAGTATGCCTTCATAGTCTCTAACAGAGAAATGAGTAAGAGAGAATAATTAGATTGTTTGTAAAAACTCAAGCCAGTGCTTACTCAAACAAAAATGTTCTTTAGAAGAATGTATGGGAAATATTGAAGAGGCTGTTAGAACAGTTGAGTAACTAACACATATATTCTTCGACTTTGGGATGCAGTCTGATTACAATTTCATGTGGTATATCATTAGTTCTACATCTATATAATATCTAATATTTTGAAACTGTAAACCCTTCATAATGTACTAAATTTAAACCTGTTCTCTGTAATCAAACAGCCTCTGAGGCCTAGAGATGAGATTCCTTTGCTTATTTTTACTTTACACCTATGTTTCCACCAATGCATTTTTAAAATGCTCTAATTTATAACTTCCTTTGTTCTGTTACTATTAAATCTCCATGAACCTGCTTTCATGTTGAGTCATTGTAGTTGAGAATTGAACATATATACATATATGCTTACATATACACATATACATATACATCATATATAGCTTACATCTACATTTGGCTCCATGTGTGAGTGCACATGGGTTAACAAAAGAGAAAGTTAAAATTACTTCTGAAGTTGAAGAACTTCCTCTTCAAAATAGCTCACTTACTGTACCTACTATCACATGAAATATAGGAGGATTTGCATTTCTTAAACTGTGCTGTTCTGGCTTCTATCCACCTTCATCCTAAACTCTGCTATAATACAAGAGAATTGAATTTACTCTTAGTGTCCCCAATAAGGAATAGGATTCCTGCTCTACACATGTAGTTCCTGCTATAGGTAAATAAGGAAATGTGACCATTAAATTATTACACAGAGACTCTGTGGTCACTGCCAGCAAACATAAACCAGGAAATAGTGACAGCCAAGCAGTTATTTTTAGAGCCCATCATCCATATATCTATATTCCATTTTTCCTTCTGAATTATTTATGTTTTTAATGTGTGATTCTCTATTCAACTATTTGTTGGTGCATATGGGCAAATTTTTAGTTTGTATTGTTATCCAGAACATGAACAAGTGCTGGATTATATCATAGCATACATTAAATAAATGATTATTTGCATCAATGAGGCAGTTTTATTCTATTTATTTTTTATTAGATATTTATTTGCATTTCAAATGCTATCCCTTCTCCCAGTTTCTCCTCCAAAAACCCTTATCCCATCACCTCTCCTCCTACTTCTACGAAGATGCTCCCCCACCCACCCACTCCCACTTTACCTCTCTGGCATTCCCCTATACTGGGGCATCAAGGCTTCACAGGACCAAGGGCCTCTTCTCCCATTGATGCCAGATTAAGCCATCCTCTGCTACATATGCAGCTTGAGCCATGGAGCCATGGCTCATCCCTCCATGTGTAATGTTTGGTTGTCATCTCTAAATTTTTAACCCAGAATTGCTCCTGTCTAAAAGATTTATGGGAACAATGTGTGGAACAGAGATTGAAGGAAAGGTCATCCAGACAATGCCCCAACCAGGGAATCCATTCCATATATAGATAGTAAACCAAGATACTATTGTGGATGACAAGAAGTGCTTGGTGACAGGAGTCCGAAATAGTTGTGTCCTGAGAGGTTCTACCAGAGCCTGACAAATACAGCTGTGGATGCTCACAGCCAACCATTTGACTGAGCACGGGGACCCCAATGGAATAGTCAGGGAAAGGACTGAAAGAGCTGAAAGGGTTTACAACCCCATAGGAAGAACAACAATATCAACCAACCAGACCTCCCAGAGCTCCCAGGGACTAAACAACCAATAAGATAGTTTTCTAATTCCTGGTGGCTATTTCTTTTTCCTAGGCCTGTACATTTCTTAAATCTCTGACATTTTAATAGCTACAAATATTGGCTATCAAGTGAAGAGTGTATTTGAAAAATATCAATATGTATTTATTTAAACAATGAAGCTAGTTCTTATGGTGCTTGACAATCCTAATAATCAATCCTTAACAAATATCCTGTTACACTACTAGAAAAATATTAAACCTGAATCGGTTTTGAAAATATAAGCTAGCATTTTTCATGGTATCACATCTCACATATCCAGGAAAAGAGACATAATATACAATCAAATATACAGCCTTTAAACTGTAACTACTCTAGAGGCTCTGCGAGAACCTTACTAATACAGAGGTGAATGCTTGCAACCAACCATCAGACTGAGTACGGGCCCCCAATGGAGGAGATACAGAAAGAAGATAAAGAGTTGAAAAGGTTTGCAATCACATAGGAAGCACAACATTACCAACTAACCAGACCCCCCGACAGCTTCCAGGGAGCAAACTACCAACCAAAGAGTACACATGGAAGGACCCATGGCCGCATATGAAGCAGAGGATGACATTGTCTGGCATCAATAGGAGGAAAAGCCCTTGGTCCCATGAAGGCTCTATTGCCAAGTGTAGGGGAATGCCAGGGTGGTGCGTTGGGAGTGGATGGGCGGAAGGGAGAGCATCATTATAGAAGCTGGGGGAGAGGGTGTGAGAGAGGTGGGAACCGAGAAAGAAGATAACATTTGAAATGTAAATACATAAAATACTCAATAAAAAAACCAAAGCTCTAACTACTTTTCATTTCAATAAAACCATACATTCACTTTTGGACCAGTGGTTATCAGTCTGGAAGCAGATCTAGAGCTTGAGTTAATAACCTCGTCCACAGTGGACAACCACAAAAGAATGAGATCCTTAGCAAGTTTCTATGTGATTGTGTTGTATAAGAGTAGATCAAGAATTGACTTATATAGCTGAGATAACCTATTTAATTGAATACAGTTTTAAGTAGTGACACAAAGTGCTTCTATTCTGTCAATTTATGGTTGCTCTATTCAGTGGATTCTAATATATTGTTACATGTTAGAAAATCTCCCCAAATGTAAAATGTTCTAGATCAATGCACATAGAATATTTCTCTATGAGTTCTAAAATTGAAAAATAAAGATTTCAAAAGGGACCCTATAGTATTCTTTTGTGTCTTGTAAGCTTGAATAGAGATTTTTTAGATACACTATGATATACCAGGACTTGAACAAATCCCACTGTTGAAATACTCTCTTTATTCAGTGCACTTTCTTCATTATAAGCAGAATATGAGTGAGAAAATGAAAGATATAAAGTATAATAATTAAATTATTCTAGTTTCATGAAAGTACTTCAGTTACTCCAAAGAAGAAGAATTAAATCTTTGTATGATGTCAATATAGTAGCAGCACAGACCACGCTTCAGAGAATAAGTTTTGAGAATTTTAACAAAGAGGTGATTCAGTTTTAAGTTTAAAACCTGTATCAATGTTGAGGAGACTGACCCAATGAGCCTTGTGTTATTGTTTATTCCTTCAATATTAGCACTGAGGAAGATGTGGCAAGAAGATTATCAGTAGTTTTATACTAGCCTGGGCTACATAATGAATCCTAGGATATCATTCTTGGTTGAGAACTTATATTTAAAAACACCAACACACACACACACACACACACACATACACACACATACACAAACACACACACATACACACAGGTATGTGAATGCACACAAGCATGTACACAGGCACTCATGCACACAAGTGCATACATATATAACATACATACATACATAAAACCACATATATACACACATCATAGCAGGAACATGTCTTTGATCAAAGCATAATTCATTTGCCTGGGTTCAATATATCAACATGTTTCATGATCAGCCTCCACAAAAAGAGCTTCTTGCAATGAGGAAGAAATGAGCTTCACCATTTGTTTCTCTCTTTAGTTTTACTCACTTATCTTGGAATTTCTTTTCTCAGTAGAAACTTAAAAAATAAATTAAATGCATGTTTCAGTGGAAATATACATTTCTGTTCGAGATTTTATGCTTTTGTGCTTTGAAAAGTCAAAAAGTAAGTAAAAATAAAACCTTATTAGTTTTAACTAGAACTCAGAACAGAAATGGCTCTAAATCAAGGCTTTAGCAGAGATGTCTGCCCGCTTCTCTCCTTGTAGCACCTTCTGTCTTCCTTCTAAGTCCATACGCTGTCATGTCTGCCTCTCCTTGGGAAACTCTGGATCTATCTGCTTATGCTATTATTTCATCATAACAATTTTTGAGGTCTCTAGACATTCTTTTGTTTATAAAGATAAAAATAACAAGAAATCAAGCACTATGTCCTCTGAGTTTTTGATCAATGGGACAATCAGACTTACCGATGGAGAGACAATGATTTCTGAGAATCACCAAAAAAATGTGGGAGACTTTATATCTTAATAATTAACCTTGGGGAAATGGACCTATCTAAGCATTAATCAAGGAATCATCAGGGAAATCAATATGATTCCCTCTGCAGTTATTTACAATGGGGGATATCTACATTGCTATGAATTTTAATTTATGACTTAATAATTAAATGCTTGGAGTACCTTTTAAAAATACTTTGGTATTTAGGTTGTTTTAAGGGCAAAGTTGAAGATATTCCTCCCATTATTTCTTATTTTTTTTATGAGACTACTTTTCCATGACTCTATTAATAGAATACTCACAAAGAATTTTAATTTTGTTTTCTGAATTTCTACTCATTGAAGGTTGTATGCCATTTTGTAACTCTTCTTTATGTTTTAATACTCTATAAATACCCTGAAAACAGAATTAACATCAATCTTATCTTGGTAATCTCTGTAGATATATGCATAAAAATTTGGATATTCAGTTAGTGATTAGTTAATAAATATTACATAAATAAAGGTTACTACGTGTTTAATTATAATTAGTTCAACTAGAAATTAAGATATTTGGCACATTTACATGAGACATTTATATAAAGATATATTTATAATTTTAGAGAAGTACTGATTAATAGAATATTTTCTCTATACATATATTAGAAATCTACTTAAAACTCTGGAATTTATTGGCTAGATATAAAGTATTAGGATTATTATGGACTGTTATTATTCTTTTGGAGCAATAGTATAACTTCCCTGGAAGTAAGATAATGTTCCTCCCCAAATTTTAATTCATATTAATGCTTGACATTAAAAAATGTAGATGATTATAAAAGGAAAAAATAAAGACTGTTCCTTTAGCACAAGCATACCAATAAGTAGGGAAGGAAAAGCAAATCAAGGATGACTTCCAGGTGGGTGTTAACTTGATTTCTCCATCTTCTATGACTTAAGGATATGGTATATTCTTCAACAGAGTTGTATCATCAAATTTTAGAAGGTAATTAAGAGCAATAGCAGTAACCTGTAATTATTGGAGCTCTGTGGAACCTCACTGGTCAACAGCTACAAAACAAATATCCCATTCCTGGCCCTGTACATTTCTGTAGCCTCTTGTGTTCAGTAGGGGTATTGTTGTACAAGGTAACTCCACTTTAACTCTTGTTATGTGTATGCATCTGTGTAAAAGTTGCTTCCATTGGCCACATGTAATTGTCATCTCTGAGGCTTACTGATGAATAAGCTCACTCTTTCTAGTTCTTTGTAAACTCTGGCTGAGTTGTTCAAGCAAGCTGTTTTGACTCATGCTCTTCTTAAATCTGGTTTCTATCATCTTCTGATTGAATTGTTCTGCTACAGCTAACAAGGGCAATTTGTTCTAATCTTCTGGTTCCTTCTTATTCTCTCATTTCAGTTGTCTCTCCTGAGCTGCTCTCAAAGACATGGACTTAGGAAAAAGCATAGATCCACTGTACTGTACCACTGCACTCACTTCTGATTCACTGACTACAGGCAAGACTCTTCAATAGCTTCTCTTCCCTGTGCTGTTCTCAAGAGCTGAGCTTATCCTATCGTTGTCTTCCCCTCACGTAGATGTTACTTTCAAACATGGCTGCTACCTTCTGTAAACTAATTTTTCCTTAAAGGTATGTAGTATGGGCATATCTTTATTGTACCTAGATCATACTATAATCCAAATAGTATCTGCATTCCCCTCGAATCACATAGACCTTGAAGGTTTTTGTATGTGATCCCTTTTCTGAGCAGGTGAGGGACCAAATTTTTGGGTTCAAACTTGATCTTAGAGAACTTGATCTAAGTTTGCACTCAAATTAACAGGCCAGTATCTAGCACCAGTTTCCAAGTAAGCTCCGAACAAAAACTGAACCAAGCTCCAATTTCTAGATTAACCCCAACAAGATCTTTGTCTCCAGGTTAGTCTCGCCCATCAAATCCAGGATTTCCAGATTAATCCCCAACAAGCCCAGCCCCCTGCCTAATAACTGCCTAATGCAGAGGGAAACAGAAGTTAAGTCTGTAGTTTGACTCCCAGCACCAGCCAATTATGCTGAAGGCTATAGTAGCTCTCCAATTACATATTTACCAAACTAGAAACACTTCCCCACCAAAAGCATCCTGCACATCAGTGGTAAACAGAATCCTACATGTGGTGGTGAGCAGAGTCCAAGATTTATCTTGAATAAAGGCCCCTGACATGATTGCATGACTCCTGACTGGTCTTTGAGGGTTCAATAACACTTCCTTAGCAACTAAGCAGCCATGTTTCTGGATTACAATTCCTCTACACACACACACACACACACACACACACGCACACACGCGCGCGCGCGCAAACATGCACACACACACATTTTCATCATTTCCCCATCCCTCTCCTCCCTCTAACACCTCCCACCCCATATATTCTTATTCCCTTTTTTCAAATTCATGCCTGCTTTTAAAATAATTTTTGTTTAACTGTACACACACATATATATATGATATTCATATATATTCATAAATACAACCTGCTGTTTGTATAATGTTAACTGATTATGTGTTTTCATGGCTGACCATTTTGTTGGATAAGCAAGCAATGCAGTCTTCTCTGGAGAAGACTATATATGCTGACTTCTACATTCCTTAGCTACTTGTAGTTCTTTGTATTGGGTTGAGGACTTAAAGCAGACAGTGATGGTTTCAGAAAATCATGACTAATCAACATGAAGAGTTGTAGAGCCAAGTCCAAAAATGATACATTTACCAAATAATCTTCTGCATATATGGCTCAGGGTATATTGTGGAAGAAATTTGTAAGACCCAGAGGATCAGGGAAATTGTTGTGAGATCATATCTCCTAGTAAAGTCAGAAGATACTCCATAAAAGTCACACAAAATAACTGCTGAAGCATGAGTAAATACAACAGATATGTCAAAGTAAATATATATAACAACTTTTTGAGTAACACACCAAAGTGATTTTCAGATTCAGATTATTTAAAAGTTCCTAATTGTGCTTTTGTCATTGCTGGTACTCATATTGATGTCCAAATTTCACATATGAGGAAGAGGAGCTATGATATTATACTTGTTATATCACAGAGTTAACTTAACATAGAAGACTCTTTGATGATCACCATGAAGACTTTGTTAGATCTGGGTAGCTAGGAATGTTCACAAGTATATCTAACCAACAGAGACACTTGACCTTGTGAAGTACTTATTAAGATGGGTGGCAGTAGAGAAACAAAATAAGGCACATTAGAAAACAGAATGAAAAAAAATTTTAAAAAATGGGTATTTATTTCCCAAGGAACTGTTTGTTTTTCCATATGTGAAATGTTTTAAGTGATAACTGACTCAATAGCACCTGGTCTGCCAGAAGAGTCGGAGACTGTTCTTGCAAAACATTTTACAAAATGCTCAAATAATTTTCAGATGAAAATACATGGAAAACAGTAACCTGGTGTACAAATAAGGAAAATAATTGTGTTGTTGTCTATGTACCCAAATCCCATCGGGGAGAAAGCAGTACTCTCAGAAGTGTGGACAATTCTGAGAGCTCAGGGGACACCACAACTTCTGCTTATATTTCTAGCCCAAGAGGAACCCGCCTAGAGCCCTCTGGACACAGGAACCTAGGAGAAGTCAGGGAGAGGATCTTTTCGGTCTCTGCCTGCACACAGAGCTGAAAGCCAGTATGCAGGAGCTCTGACACACCTGAAAGCAGAGGTAAGACCACCACTTCTGATCTGAGGCACCGACCTGGAGACCTCAGGACACAAGAACCCAGGAGAAGTCTGGGAAAGGATCCTATTAGTTTCTGTGTGCACACAAAGCTGACCTGGTGACACAGCTCTTGGTACCCTGATCCCTGGGAAGAAGTCTGTCTCCCAGAATGCTGACACACAGACTTACAGGAAGGTCATGACACTGTCAGAGACAGCAAGACCAGCTAAAACCAGAGATAACCAGATGGTGAGAGGCAAGCACAGAAACTTAAACAACAGAAATCAAGACTACTTGGTAGCATTAGAGCCCACTTCTCCCACCAAAGCAAAAACTGGATATACAAACACATCGGAAAAGGAAGATTTGGATTTAAATTCATGTCTCATGATGAGGATAGAAGACTTTAAGAAGGATATAAATAACTTCCTTAAAGAAATATAGAATAACGCAGGTAAACAAGTAGAATTCCTTCAAGAGTTAACACAAAAATCCCTTAAAGAACTACAGAAAACCAAAAACAAACAAGTAAAGAATTGAACAAAACCATCCAGGATAAAAAATAGAAATAGAAACAACAAAGGAATCACAAAGGGAAACAACCCTAGAGATAGAAAACCTAGGAGAGAGATAAAGAGTCATTGATGCAAGCATCAGCAACAGAATACAAGAGACAGAAGAGAGACTCTTGCAAACCAAATCTATGAACACATCAAAATGATCATCCCTCATGATCAAGTAGGCTTCATACCAGGGATGCAGGGATGGTTCAATATACAGAAGTCCAGCAATATAATCCACTACATAAACAAACTCAAAGAAAACACAAACACTGTAACATTTCATTCGATGCTGAGAAAGCATTTGATAAAATTCAACACCCCTTCATGTTAAAAGTCTTGGAAAGATCAGGAACTCAAGGCCCATACTTAAACATTGCAAAAGCAATTTATAGCAAATGAGTAGCCAACATCAAACTGAAAGGTGAGAAACTTGAAGCAATCCCACCAAAATCGGAAACTAGAAAATGCTGTTCAATCTCTCCCTCCCCATAAATATAGTACTCAGAGTCCTAGCCAGACCAATCAGACAACAAATGCAGGTCAAAGGTATACAAATTGGAAAGAAAGAAGTAAAAATATCACTATCTGCAGATGATAGGATAGTATATTTAAGTGACACCAAAAGTTCCACAAGAGAACTTCAAAGCCTGGTAAACAACTTTATCAATGTGACTGGCTATAAAATTAGCTCAAACAACTCAGTAGCTTTCCTCTACTAAAAGGATAAACAGGCTGAGAAGAAATTAGGGAAATTACACCCTTCACAGTAGTTACAAATTACATAAAGAACTTCAGTGTGACTCTAAACAAGCAAGTGAAAGATTTGTATGACAAGAACTTCAAGTCTCAGAAGAAAGAAATTGAAGATCTCAGAAGATGGAAATATCTCCCATGCTCAAGGATTGGCAGGATTAATATAATAAAATGGCCATCTTGCCAAAAGTAATCCACAGATTCGATGCAATTCCTGTAAAATTCCAAATCAGTTATTCATAGAATTAGAAAAAGTAATTTGCAAATTTATTTGGAATAACAAAAAATCCAATAAGGAAACTCCTGAGGGAATCACCATCCCTGACCTCAGGCTGTATTACAGAGCAATAGTCATAAAAACTGTTAGGTATTGCTACAGAGACAGGCAGGTGGATCAATGGAACAGAATGGAAGACCCAGGAATGAGTCCACACACCTACGGTCACATGATCTTTGACAAAGGAACTAAAACCATACAGTGGAAAAAAAGATAGCCTTTTCTTCTGTTTTTTTTTTTAAATTGGATATTGTTTTATTTACATTTCAAATGTTATCCCCTTTCTCAATTTCCAATCCATGAAACCCCTCCCCCTTCTTGAATAAGCAAGTTCCCCCACCCAACCACCACCCCTTCCCACCTTTCTGCCCTGGCATTCTCCTGCACTGTGGGGTCCTGCCTTGTTAGGACCAAGGGCTTCTCACCCATTGATTCCTAACTATGCCATACTCTGCTACATATGCAGCTGAAGCCATCAGTCTGTCCAAGTGTACTCTTTGTGAGGTAGTTTAGGCCCTGGGAGCTCTGGTTAGTTGGTATTGTTGATCTTATAGGGTTGTAAGCCATGTCAGCTCTTCCAATACTTTCTCTAATTCCTCTAATGGGTACCCCACTCTTAGTTCAACGGTTGGCTGCTAGCATTTGCCTCTGTATTTGTCATATTCTGGCAGAGCCATAAATGGTTCTGGTTCAACTGGAGGTCAGCATGTAGAAGAATGCAAATCGATCTATTCTTATTGCCCTGTACAAACTCAAGTCCAAGTTGATCAAGGACCTCCAAGTAAAACGAGAAACACTCCAATTAATAGAATAGAAAGTGGGGAATAACTTCAAATGTATGGGCACTGGGGAAATTTTCCCAAACAGAACATCAATGGCTTATGCTTTAAGATCAAGAATTGACAAATGGGACCTCATGACATTGCAAAGCATCTGTAAAGCCAAGGAAACTGTCATTGGGACAAAATGGCAACCAACAGATTGGGAACATCTGACATAGGATATTAATCCATATATACAAAAAACTCAAGAAGTTAGACTTCAGAGAATCAAATAACCTTATCAAAAATTGGGGTCAGAGGTAAACAAAGAATCCTCAGTGAGGAATATGGAATAGCTGAGAAGTACCTAAAGAAATGTTCAATATCTCTAGTCATCAGGGAAATGCAAATAAAAACAACCATGAGATTCCACCTCAAACCGGTCAGAATGGCTAAGATAAACTCTGGTGACAGCAGATGCTGGCAAGGATGTGGAGAAAGAGGAACACTCCTTCGTTGTTGGTGGGATTGCAAGCTGGTACAACCATTCTGGAAACCAGTCTGTGGTTTCCTCAGAAAATTTGACAAAATACTACCTGAGGACCCAGCTATACTACTCTTGGGTATATACCCAAGAGAGGCTCCAACACATAACAAGGACACATGCCTCCACTATGCATCTAATATCCTTATTTATAATAGCCAGAAGTTAGAAAGAACCCGGACACTCTTTCAACAGAGGAATGGAAAATTAGTATATCTACACAATGGAGTACTACTCAGCTATCAAAAATAATGACTTCATGAAATTCATAAGAAATGGATGGAATTAGAAAATATGATCCTGAATGAGGTAACCCAACAACAACAACAACAACAACAACAAAACACCACACATGGTATGCATTCACTGAGATGTTATTGATATTAGCCGGAAACCTCCGAATACCCAAGATACAACCCATAGACCACATGAAGCTCAAGATGAAAGACAATGCAAATGTTTCAGTCCTTCTTAGAAGGGGGGACAAAAATTTGCATAGGAAGAGATATGGTGACAATGTTTGGAACAGAGGGGGAAGGAATGGCCATTCAGAGCCTAATCTACCCTGGGATCCAGGCGATATACATACAGCTGCCAAACCCAGACAATATTGCTAATGCAAAGAAACCCATGCTGTCAGAAGCATGACATAGCTGTCTTCTGAGAGGCTCTGTCGGACTATGACAAATACAGAGGCGAATGCTCACAGCTAACACTGAACTGAGAATGGGATCCCCAATGGAGGAGTTAGAGAAAGTATTGAAGGAACTAAAAAAGTTAGCAACCACATAAGAACAAGAGTACCAACCAACCAGCGTTCCCAAGAACTAAACCACCATCCAAAGTGTACACATGGACAGACTTGGGATTCCAGCTGGATATGTAGCAGAGGATGGTCTTGTTAGGCACCAATGTGAGGACAAGCTCTGGGTCCTGCCATGGCTGGAGCCTTCATTGTAGGAGAATGACAGGGCAGGGAGGCAGGAAGACATGGTTGGTTGAGTGGGGCAACACCCTCATAGACAAAGTGGGAGGAGGATGTCATAGGTGTTTATGGAAGGGAAACTGGGAAAGAGGATAACATTTGAAATGTAAATAAAAAATATCCAATACAAAACGAAAAGTTTATCTGAAGTTACTTCAGGGAGGACTGTGTTTTAGCCTGGGATGAATTAATTTTTAAACCTAATCATTGTGTTAGATAGACCATAGAACTAAGAAAGCACCAAAAAGGAAAAAAGTCAATGAAATCATTCCCAATGCTATTCTGCTGTTCTCATGGAGAGGAGTCTAGCACAATAATCATCAAAGAGGCTTCCCACAGCAACTGTTGAGAGCAAATGCACAGATCCACAGTCAAGCATTAAGCTACGTTTAGGGAACCATGCAGAAGAAGGAGAGGAAGGATGATAGGATTCAGAGGGTTCAAGGACACAATGAGAACAGGGCCCACAGAAGCAACTAAACAATGCTCATACAGGCTCACAGAGACTAAAGCAACTATCACAGAAGCCTGTATGTGTTTGTGCTACATCTTCTAAATATAGGTTATGGTTGTGAACCTTGATATTCTTATGGAATTCCTGTGAATGCTGTCAGCAAATATAAATCTGCCTTCTATGTTTAACTTTCAATTTAGTCTGGATCCAGAAGAAAAGTAACTCAAAGGCCTTTGTAGGGACTGGAGAGATGGGTCAATGATTAAGTCACATACTTTCTTTAGGACATTGGCTTGGTTTTCATCACCCACATAGTGACTCATAACCCTTTGTAAATCTGGTTTCAAAGGATTCATCCCCCTCTTCTGGCCTATGGGGGTGCCAGGAAGACCTGTGGTATACATAAATATATACATATAAGCAATATATACATACACATTAAATATCAATCTCTTTTTAACCTCAACCACAATCACCAAGGAAATATCCTGAACTTTTAACAAAAACAAAATTATTATGACTGCTAATGTCTCCATTACAACATTTACTGAGGAACTATTGAATATCACTCTGGCCTGGCCTGGGTAAAGCACACAGGATAAAGGAAAATTCTTCTGCACTCGTTTAGCTTGAAGGAATACAACAAAAATATTAATGATGGGATAGGATTGAAGATACAATTGAAAGAAATTGAATCCACAGAGGCAGAGGGCAAGTCCAATCGGTACTATTCCTAAAGCTCTTTGGAAGTTGGAACAAGCAATAAACAACAAAATAAAACAAATGAAAAGAGCATCAACAAGAAAAATCCCATGCCACTTTCTTCTCTGATAAATACCTAGTACTGAGATTTTAGAAACTCCTGACTGTGTTAGCATTCTTATGCTGGCCCAAGAATGGAATGGAGCTACTCGTCTCTCCTCCCCTTTATTGACATCTTACTGCTGTCTTTCTTTAAGAAAAGTCAGAGTAAAGCTGAACACCAAACGTTCTCCACTGGGCAGGTCCCAGCAGCTGAGAGGGGAAAGATAGGAAGGTGAGCCAAAAAGGCAAAAAGGCACAGCGTCAAAAAGTCGTAGTATAAATTGTCAACTTATTTATGTTAAATTCTCTCTTTTCACCAAAAAGTAAATATCAGTTTTAGAATAAATAGATAGCCCAAAACTTAGGAAAACTTAGCTGATAGTTTTTCAGACTCTAATGTGTGTGACGATATTTTACAGATTGCAAACAAGGGAAGTGGGGATTTCCCAAGACAAAAGTATAAAATATTCATTATAAACAAATGTAAATTATAAGTCCCTTGCTTCACCATTCCTTGGAGATTTGATTCCTGTATGACTTGAGCAGTCAAACTCATGTCATCAATAATTTTACCATACTCAGAGCTTTTATAATACTAATCACTCCTGCCAAGAAATAACAGATCCATAGGGATTTGCTCCCTCTGAAACAATTTTCTTATAAAAATCTTTACTGTCTGCATGTGAATACTATCATTGTGAACTTACTCTGCTTCTCCAGGTAGGATATCTATGGTTTGAAAGAGAAACAAACATCTGAATTGATAAAATAATTTGATTTGTAACCTAGATTTCTGTTTTAACAATGAATCATATTGAACCACTACTATTCCTCTCTGGCCAAGGTACTCACAGATAAATGGCCTAGAGGTGTGTACTTGCATAATAGTAAAGAAGATAGACTTAAGAGGGCATTACTAGCTATCAATATTATTGTCTGCTTCCAATAGAAAAACACTAATCTAGATCTTGATCTATCTATAGCCACATAAAAGCCACAGCCTTTGTCCTTAAGGAATCATTGCTTTGATTCTGAATCCCGCTAATGGCCTTTTATCTCCATCTTGATTCCAGTTACTTCAAGAAACATTTTAAATATTTGACATATGTTAGGTTTTCCTGAACTAACTTCTTCACATAAAATTGATTTATTAGAGAAATCAAGACACAATGATATTACTGAGTCACTGAAGACATGCAACTAGGAACAAAAGGATCTAAGACTTATATTCAGGGAGGGAAGTGCACACACCTGGGCATGCTTGCATTCTGCTGAGTCTCAGCATTGATGTTTATTGTTATTTGCTTTATCAGAAGTGGCCATCGGTAGTCTTTGTGATTACTTTTGACTTCACAGTATTACACTATAATAAAAGAATACTGTCATTATTTCTCCAACCATTTGACTAAAAAATTGTACATTGTTACACTTCTAAACTTTACTGATTATTTAAAATTAATCACGGGTACATTTAATGAGGGTACATTCTCTAATTATTTTGGAGGGTTGAATCACATACGAAGCACAAGTGTGAGATATTTTCAAGGTACAGTAAATTTCAAGAGTACCAGACCTGGAATGCTCAAATGTATGTATGTCATTCACAAATATTCATATATGTTGTATGAAGCCATGTGACTTTTTTATCTCAAAATTAAGGCTCCCTTCCTAAAGGACTGAATATATACTTCAAAACTCTCCTAGCTTTCATTACTTCATTTTCCTTATAGGAAAAGAGAAAAGGAGGGATGATATTGATTATTTTGAATCTTAGTATTTCAATAAATGAATTCATTAAAATACCATTCTAGTATCCCCCAAATTTATCTGTGTACCAAACATAATTATTAAATAAGAAAAGAATAAAATAATTAGAATTTTAAGTTAAGAAATTTGTTTTTATCTTATTATCCTAATCAATAGTTTTAAAGTCCCCAAGTACAAAATGGAATGCTGTAATATATAAATTTTACATGTCAGTTCAAAAAACACCTTACAAAGTGACTTGCTTCTGTTGGTATTGTCCTTGTAACAATACCAGAGGACCAGATCCTACAACATCATAAGTTTGTGTATATCCCTTACTGATGATATCAATTTTTTTGTGTTTTTCACATTCATAGTCACTCTCCCTAAAATGGAAAGATATATAATTCAGAACTGCATACATGCTACCTCATTATGTAGTTAATATGGCTATTATTTCTGACAATTTATAGTAAGGAACTTATATTGAGTCTTCTATATTTTTAAAACATTTAAGAGTTATAATCAGTGGTGCCATGGCAAATCAGTATTCTCTTCTCTACACTGTCATATTGTCCCCTGCTGTTTCACCAGAGACTTCAGATACATTGTGTTTTCTTGCCTTCAACATCAGCCCATCATGAACACTGAATACTACCAAGGTATGTCTATAAGTATATTAACATGTGTGTTCATTACTCATGGAGTGTAGTCACACATATGTTATGTATACATGAAAAGGGTAAGACACATTTTATTGTCTCACACAAATTATTTTCTATATGAGCAAAATGTACTGAGCAAATGAGAATTTGAACAGTGTATTAAAAATTAAGAAATATTTGCTGATAAAGTATTACTTTGGGTGGAAGGGAGTGTGGAAAATCATAGCTGGAAAAGCATTATGGGAGTTAAGAGAGGCATGTGAAGAGATCTTGATTTCATAATTCTATATGCTGTTTATATAGGTTCAATTTCCTACATATAACATTTACATCTGTATGTTCAGGGGAATCATGAACACAGGATCAATACTTGAAGGAAAAAACTTAGAACATAATTTTTACAAATTTCTCTAGAGCACTTTATTTCATTTAACACATACTAAAAATACTTCTCTGAAAATTATGATCTACAGTTTGAACTGCTTTGTTGACTATCAAAATATTGAAATGAACCCAGTGGAATTAGATTACTCATCTGTCCATCAAGTGGGATAGGTACATGGAGTGGGGGTTTTAAATGACTCAAAAAGACCTTTAAGTAAATCCTAAAAAATGAGCCAATATCCAATTGAGTGTAATTGGAATAAACCCAACTTTATTTACTACCTGATGACAGGAGCAGAACCTGAAGCAGCAGACCTACTCACTCTGATGTATTTTTCTGCTCCTCATAATGATGCTCAGATCAAGTGTACTCTAGACTGTGTGTACCTCTCTCATTAAGAGTTGTATGAGGTTACTCAATCACAGTAAAACACACTTGGTATGCACTCATTGATAAGTGGATATTAGCCAAAAAGCTCGAATTACCCAAGATGCAATTCACAGAGTACAGGAAGCTCAAGGATGACCAAAATGAGGATGCTCCCACTCTTTCTTAAAGGGAGGAAAATATTCACAGGAGGGGATACGGAAGCAAAGTTTAGAGCAGCAAGTGAAGGAACGGCAATTCAGAGCCTGCCCCACATGTGGCCCAGATATATACAGCCACCAAAACTAGATAAGATTGATGGAGGTAAAAAATGCATGCTGAAAGGGACCGGATATAGATCTCTCCTGAGAAAAATATCCACAGCATGTCCACTAAAGAGGTCAATACTAGCAGCAAACCACCAAACTGAGAATAGGAGCCCCTTTGGGGGAATTAGAGGAAGTACTGAAAGAGGTGAAGGAGATTGCAATCCCATAAAAACAACAATGCCAACCAACCAGAGCTTCCAGGGACTAAACCACTAACGAAAGATGATACATGGACTGACCCAGGGCTCCAACTGCATATGTAGCAGTGAATAGCCTTGTTGGAGCACCAGTGGAAGGGGAAGCCCTTGGTTCTGCCAAGGTTGGATCCCCAGTGCAGGGGAATATGGGGAGGGGCAATAAGGGGAATGTATAGGGGGAATACCTGCATGGCGGACGGGGAGAGGAGGGACTGGGGACTTATGGACAGGAAACCAGGAAGGGGAATAACATTTGAAATGTAAGTGAAGAAATATATCTAATAAAAATTTAAAAAAATAAAAGAAAAAAAGAGAGAAGAAAACCAAAGAAGTACAAACAACAAACAACAACAACAACAACAAAGAGCTATAGTCCTACTTCCGTATGGATACAGTAGAATATAAGGTGACCAAAGTAGAATTCAAAATCAGAAACATTTCAGGTGTCAGCAGAAGTGTGGCAAATCACTCGCCTCTTAAAATAAATCAATGTAAGCAGTTCAAATCATAGAACAAAATTTGTAAAAGTTACATTTACTACAATCCCTATCTATCTATCTATCTATCTATCTATCTATCCATCCATCCATCCATCCATCCATCCATCCATCCATCCATCCATCCATCCATCCATCCATCCATCTATCTATCTATCTATCTATCTATCTATCTATCTATCTATCTATCTATCTATCTATCTATCCATCCATCCATCCCTCTATCTATCTATCTATCTATCTATCTATCTATCTATCTATCTATCTATCTATCTATCTATCTATCTATCCATCCCTCTATCTATCTATCTATCTATCTATCTATCTATCTATCTATCTATCTATCTATCTATCCATCCCTCTATCTATCTATCTATCTATCTATCGATCTATCTATCTATCTATCTATCTATCTATCTATTTATCTATCTATCTATTTTCTAATCTATGATATATTATCTTTCATTTATCTATCATCTCTTATCTCCTATCCATCTATCTTTCTTTCTAATCTATGTACCTATCTAGCTGCTGTCTGTTTAGTAATCAGTCTAGCATCTGACTATTATTTATCTACTGATAAATCATCTATCTTTCTGTTACCTATTACCATTTCTCTATTAATTTAGATATTTATAACACCAGTTAAAAGATTATTATGCTATTTCTTTATGTTATTTAACAGTTTGAGAAAGAACAAAATATATACCAGATAACATGATGGGGACAATGAACAAATGGAAAAAAATAGGGCAATTTTGTTTAATTTACAGGCCTTGGCTGATGTCAGAAAGACAAAATGTTAAAGAAAAACTACACAGCAGTGACCGAGTTTATTTTGTTGGGACTGACAGATCGAGCAGAGCTTCAGCCTGTGCTCTTTTTGGTATTCCTGCTCATTTACCTCATCACGGTGACTGGTAATGTGAGCATGATCTTCTTAATCAGAAGTGACAGCAAGCTTCACACACCCATGTACTTCTTCCTCAGCCATCTCTCCTTTGTAGATCTCTGTTATGCCACCAATGTTACTCCTCAGATGTTGGTTAATTTTTTATCAAAGAGAAAAACTATTTCCTTCATAGGCTGCTTCATACAGTTCCACTTTTTTATTTCCCTGGTGATCACAGATTACTATATGCTTACAGTGATGGCTTACGATCGCTACATGGCCATCTGCAAACCTTTGTTATATACGAGCAAAATGTCCAGAAGCGTCTGCCGCTCTCTTGTAGCTGCACCATACATTTATGGATTTGCAAATGGCCTGGCACAGACCATCCTGATGCTTCGTTTAACGTTTTGTGGACCCAATGAGATCAATCATTTCTACTGTGCAGACCCACCACTCATGGTCCTTGCTTGCTCAGATACTTATATTAAAGAAACTGCCATGTTTGTGGTGGCAGGATCCAACCTCAGCTGTTCTCTCATCATCATCCTCATCTCCTACATTTTCATCTTTACAGCTATCCTGAGAATCCGTTCAGCAGAGGGGAGGCACAAGGCCTTCTCTACTTGTGGGTCCCATCTGGCAGCTGTCACTGTTTTTTATGGGACTTTGTTTTGTATGTACCTCAGGCCTCCTTCTGAGAAGTCTGTAGAACAGGGGAAAATTGTGGCTGTCTTTTATATCTTTGTAAGCCCAATGTTGAACCCCTTGATCTATAGCCTCAGAAACAAAGATGTGAAAAGGGCTATAAGGAAAGTTGTTAAGAAGGAAGTGTTCTTGAAGTAAGTTGAGAGGTTTGCAGCACCTTTGCTCTCTAAACCATTTTAAATTATCAAATTACTTTCTGTTATTTTTATTTTAAATTCTGTCTCTTACAAATGTCATATTGTACAGCAGTGAATGCTAACTTGTAAGATAGATATTACATTTCATTTTGATGAATTAAAAAAAAATAAATTCTAAAACTGGACAGACATATTGTCATTACTCTATAAAGTCAATATGGTACACTGGAACTATTTTAGCAAAGGTAGAATTGCCCAAATGCTGTGGTAGTTTCCTTATTTGTCTGAAATTTTCTGACCATAGTATGTCAGGTCTTTCTTTTTAAGATTTTTTTTATATTTGTTAACTTATAAAATTTCAAGGATACATCTCACATTATTACACCCAGATAGATCTCTCAAATGATTTTATTGATCTTATTGAATATATATATATATATATATATATCATCTTTATGGAAATGCCAAATATCCATTAGGAGGGCTTAGTATTTATCTGTTATTGAGCATGCATTCCCATCAGTGAGCCTCTGCTTCTTTACTTTTCTATGACCATTACTTAGAATTTGGAAATAAATAGTAATTTGATATTTTAGATATATTAATATACAGGTATTAAGTGGAAAACTTATTACATTTTAACTGTCTCATTTGTTCATGGATTGTAGACTTGTCTTTTGACATGTCCCCATCCCTTCTCTATTTTAATATTATTACGTTTACAGATGGTCACTGTGTATTTTGACTGTGAGAGAAGTTTTGCTCAGGTCCTCAGTAAGAGCATCAGAGCACTTAACTGCTGTGTCATATTTACAACACAACATATTTTTTACTTTACATATACAAATGACTCATATTTCACCCTACTACATTGTTTGTATTTAGGAAATTATATTCCACACACAATTAAGGTAATATTCACCAATAATGGTCAATTATAGTAAGACTGGATTTCTTTAATTTGAAACAATTTATAGCTCACAGCCAACAATATAAAACCTATCATTATTAATCCCAGTCATTTCATCAGATATCCATATATTATTACATTGTTTTTAAAACAGATGTTCTCTCTGATGTTTTCTCTCCCTATTTTCTACAGTAAATGCTTATCAATCTCTGGTCCCTCTGTAGAATTACCTTAGTAACTACTTCTTTATATATCCCTAGACTAATATAGTATAGTTTTGGTAGATTTCAAACTTCACAGAAAGAAATTTATTACTCTCTTTTGCAATAGAGAATTCCATTATCTTCGTTAGACTTATACACACTAATTCAATTGGGTGCTCTGTTTTGCTCACAGTCTCTGTGTCTCTTTCCATATACTATCTATTCACAGCTATGCATCTATTCTCTTCTGAAGGAACACTTGTATATTACACTTTTCTGTTGCTATGAAATCCTGCACTTTATGTGATTCTAAATATGTATCTGAAAAAGTGCTGCTGGTTTGGGTTCATAGTGTATAAACATCTCCACTTTTTTTGCATGTTGTCAATACTTTGCCAACTAGTACTCCTGCCAATACCACTTGTTTCCTTCACTTTGCACTCCTCCCTATGCAAGAGATTGTGAGCCTTGATATTGTATATTCAACCTTTGCTCTGCTGTATCTAGGTGACACCAATACAGAAAAGAAAGTCATTCCTAAGCAACATGGTCAAACTTATTTTGCCTGCCATGTTTTTAGTAATTATAACAGTTGATTGTCATATGACTTTCAAATGTGTCATAATACAGATAGTGATTCATATGTGCCTATAATTTCTGACAATGGCAAGCCAGAAACACCCCAAAAATTTATCAAAATAGAAAGTAGTGATTGTGACCCTTTTTACATCACTGTAATGTCTATTAAATACATAATCATGTGTCACTGTGGTTTAAATTGGAGTCATAGAGTTAAAATAATTTTCTTCTCTATTCTCTGATCTTAAGAGGATCCAATAATAAATGATAACAAAGGAAATCTTAAAAACTCAGTTTAATAAAGATGAAGCAACAGGACACATGTCAGAAAATACTTCCCATTTTGAGGACCCAGGAAGCAAAGAGAGTAGCTATTGGTTCCAGAACCATTAAAAGCTGGTACCAGAAAGAACGTCTCATGGTACTGTCTTCTTCACAAACACCCAGGAAAATGTTCATTGTATGGACAAGGAGACCTTAGCGTGTTCATGTTGAGACAAGAAGGGGATAAGGACACAGTGTGCTATTTTTCTTATTCTACCTATAACGTTTCCCCGGATCTTCTCATTAAATTTGAAGTCAGCTTTAATTAAACACCAAATTGATCAGCTTATGATGTCCATTACTCTAAATTGTAAAAACATATGAATGTACAAATATAACCTGTAAATTGCTTTAGTGTTGTTTGTATGTATATGATTTCAGGGTTGACCACTCAGCATTGGATAAACTCACAGGGACCTCATCACTGCTGATAATGACCCTTATCAGCAGTCATTACTATTTACATACAAATAATGTTAAAAATAAAGGTACTTAGCACAAGATAAAATACTTAATGAGTCCTTTGGTTCACCATGCATGGATGGTTTGAATCCCTGATGACTATGGAAAGCAGACACAACTTTTGCTCTCAATGGATTTAAGGTCTTAGAACAGGAAGATAGGGGTTATTCATAATCCCTTACGACTTACTACAAGTGATAATTGAACCCTGGAGAATTGGCTCTATGAGGCTTCCTCTTATAAACTATTCAGCTTCTTCAGATTGGTGCTCCATTGTAAGGTTACTCTCCTTTAACAGGTAGGAGTAGAGAGCATTCTTTATAGATTTTAGAATGTAGAGATATGCACTTTAATAATTAAAGACTGAACTGGATTCTATTTCAATGACTTTATAATATCACTTCTGAATATATTCTGTATTTCCCAGAGTAAGCATTCATTTATTAATATGACTTATTTTGTATTTAAATACCATATTCATTAAAACCAAGGTTCTTATTTGTAGAACATCAAGATGTAATACAAAAGAACCCTTATGTGGTATTTTATTTAGTGCTTAAATAGCTTCCTCTGTCAGTGGAATTGTGGTTATCATATAGGAGTCAGGTTATAAACCTGTACATGTGACATACTTTATCAAAGAAAATGCAAGTGTTCCAAGAAATGGTGTCTATGAGCAGTTCATTTCTGTACTAATGTCTGCAGTATTGTCTCAGGTAGATTTGAAAAATAATCAATTCAGAATTGTCTAAAAGAATAGCACATTTATGCTTTTATAAACCTGTATAGAATTCATGTTTTGGCATTAAAACCTTCTATAAGTGTTAGACTGAGATGAAGATACAGAAAATCTTCATGACCTGAGGATTTGATTCTCACTGTTCTATCATTATTACATGCCATACTAGCAGAAAGTTTTCAGTGCCTCTCATGAGCATGTGAAATTACCAATGTATGGACATGTATATTTATGTACCCAGGCATGTGTATTTAATTCACTCATGTATGCAATATATGTAAATGCTTAATATTGACTAGTGTTACCTCCCTCAAAATGATCATTTTTCTGTCTGATCAGAAAAGAATGCAGAAAATAAGTTTGCTTTATAAAAAATTAAGAAAGAGGTCCTGCTATGCTATTTTGGATTAGGTATGCTATTTGGGATGAGGAGCTCCTGTTGAAGAGTGAAGGAACAATTTGTAAGACAACTTGGGTTCAAAACCTATGTAGCTAGGTCTCACGCGTATGTGGATCTCTGTCGTGTTTCAGTTAAATTCCCCAATTTAATTAGCTAAGGCAAACAAAGTAAAATTCAGTGGCTAACATTTTGTGGCACATATCCAAAGCATATTTGGATAAAAACATCATTTTAAACTCCTATGTTCAGGAGACACATAGTAAACACTAAAAATACTTGCACCCACATATACCCCTCACCCACACCGCACACACATATATACATAGCTCCATGTGGATTTGGGAGACTTTAAAAATATCAACTATACTTTCCTGAACTGCTTTAGTTTAATTTGTTTTAGATTTATTTATTTTAATTTATGTGTATTAGTATTTTGCCTGCACGTAGGTATGTGCAGCATGTGTGTGACCGTTGCTTGCAGAGGCAAAAAAAGGGTACTATATTCTCTCATACTGAAGTTTCAGATGGTAGTGAAACATTATAAGAATGGTCAGAACTGAACCTTGACTTCTATAAAAGGAACACGTGCTTGAAACCTCTGAGCCATTTCCAGTTCCCTAAGACATTATATTTACAAGTTTGAAGGAAGAAGACTCAGAATCACATGGAAACATATGTTATGTGTACAGCATTGATCATCTAAATTTATTTTTTTTCTCTTTAGAAAGATCCGTGTCTGGTCCCAAGTATACAAATGTTAAAGAAAAACTACACAGCAGTGACTGAGTTTATTTTCCTAGGACTGACAGATCGAGCAGAGCTTCAGCCTGTGCTCTTTGTGGTATTCCTCCTCATCTACCTCATCACGGTGACTGGTAATGTGAGCATGATCTTCTTAATCAGAAGTGACAGCAAGCTTCACACACCCATGTACTTCTTCCTCAGCCATCTCTCCTTTGTAGATCTCTGTTATGCCACCACTGTTGCCCCTCAGATGTTGGTTAACTTTTTATCCAAGAGAAAGAACATTTCTTTTATTGGCTGCATGACTCAATTTCACTTTTTTATTTCCCTGGTGATCACAGATTACTATATGCTTGCAGTGATGGCTTATGACCGTTATGTTGCCATCTGTAAGCCCTTGTTATACACTAGCAAAATGTCTCGAGGTGTCTGTCTTTCTCTTGTGATGACGCAGTACATTTACGGCTTTGTAAATGGTCTAATACAGACCATCCTGATGCTTCGTTTAACATTTTGTGGACCCAATGAGATCAATCACTTCTACTGTGCAGACCCACCACTCATGGTCCTGGCTTGCTCAGATACCTATGTGAAAAAAACTGCCATGTTTGTGGTGGCAGGATCCAACCTCAGCTGTTCTCTCACCATCATCCTCATCTCCTACATTTTCATCTTTACAGCTATCCTGAGAATCCGTTCAGCAGAGGGGAGGCGCAAGGCCTTCTCTACTTGTGGGTCCCACCTGACAGCTGTTACCATCTTTTATGGAACATTGTTCTGCATGCACCTTAGGCCCCCCTCTGAGACATCTGTAGAACAAGGGAAAATTGTGGCTGTCTTTTATATCTTTGTAAGTCCTATGTTAAACCCATTCATCTATAGTCTGAGGAATAAAGATGTGAAAAATGCAATAAGAAAAGTTATCCAGAAATGAATGTTGAGAAATGCTGACAGATGTGTAAAATGTTATTATCCAACAAAGTACTGTGTGTTTTAAATGAATTAACATTCTATGCCACACATTTTATTTTATATTTCTTAATTCACCTGTCAAATTTACTAATGTGTATTAATTTGTTCACTGGAGATTACAATGTAATCCCAGTGAATTTTTTGTAGCATAATTATCCAGAAACTGGAGCAGGAACAATGTTTATTTGTAATTAATGTAGAAAATGAATGTATCTATTGTACTAACACTGACCCAGAGTTATAAAATGTGTAATTTTCCCATATTCTGAGAATGAAAATGATTTGAGTTATAATTTTGCTTAGTAACTTTTGCAGTTTTTTCATTCACGGAAAGTAGAATTTTTGTTTATTTGATACAAATTGTAAGGCAATTTAAAGTCTTTTATGTATTTAACTGATGATTTCTTTACAATGTGCCTTTCAAATGAAGTTAGTGAGCCACTTGCATCATTGTACGTCGGGTGTTCATTTGAAATGAAAAGTTTGTGTTGGATATGCTTTGTAGTACCTTTACAGCTATGCACAAGCCTCAGTTTGTAACCTCTCCTCCATTCCTTAAGGAGTAAAAACAAACAAGTCAGTGGCTCACGAAATCTGTCCTTTGGATTAGGAAATGAATGGTACATTTATATACATTGCAGGAATTATGAGTACTTACGAATTCTTGGTCAAGCTACTGTGTAGTCCTGACAGTCTTCAATGCCTCACCTCTAGCTTCTCTTGCAAAATAGACTGACATGTTGTCAATCTATTCTAATGATACGAACTCCCCCTTTTCTTAACACAGACTCTTAGGCCTTTCCTTTACCCAGCATGTGATTTCTAGGTAACATTTCAGTACAGGTTGGGAGTGGTGAACCATTGTTACAGACGTGTGGTAGAAAAGAGAGAGCAGAATTGATTCTCTAGAACATTTTTATTCTGCCAGAAGAGCTAGACAGCCCTTGACTATGCTTTGTATATACCTGCCTTTGATGTTTTAACCTTAGCAATGCATGGGCATTCCCGTTGATCTGTGACCTCATAGTCACAATTTACTTTACTCATTGATCGTTCCAGGTTCTATTACCATAAGGCTATATGCATTGTTTTTCTCTGTTTTTAATATTTATATTTCATTTCGTTAAATTTATTTTATATTTTTATCCTAAAGGTGTAAAAGTATTGTATTTCAGACCCAGGACAAGGGGCTGAGGTGCTTACTTAACATACCAAAGTGGTATGGCCTCTAGGTTCTCCTGGCATACCTCAGTCCCTACCTGGCACATCCTACCCTTTACCTTGTACTTTCCAGTCCTGGTCTTCCACTCCCCCAGAATCTCTTTTCTATTAAACCCAGACATTTTGGATTTGGTCTCTTGTAGGATGATGTCACAGGTGAGGCAGGTACAGGATAGAAGGAGGCTGTCATTGGAGGAGAAGGAAGGATGGGCGGGAGAGAAGTTTGAAGGAAGAGGAGGAGACTAGGGGAGAGAGGAGGAGACAGGGCGGAGGAGACGGAGAGAAGCCATGGCAGGTGATGTTAAGATTCTGCTCTGTGTATTTACAGGTTGTTATCAATGTTCCTAAGGGATGGATGGTACCGGGCTTTGTATGTTTAAGTGAGCAATTATATCTTATCAATTGGATCTAAGATTATTGTGTTGTGTGTTCTTTTATGTGAGGGTTTGAGTGTAGGAAAGTGTGCGGCTGGGATGTGTTTCTGCCAAGATATCTAGCAGATACCTTGGGGCAAGGAGGTGTAGACCCAGTGGGGTAAAAGACACCAATACTCTTTTTTATTTTTATATTTTTACAACAACAGCCTCTCTTCTCTTTTCCTCTCCCTGCCTTGTCTCTCTTGTTGAATGTGTGTGTTCTTTCTCTCTTTCTCTTCCATCTCTCCTGCTTCTTGTCCCCATGTAGCATTTCCTCTCCTCTTGGGACCAGTGAATCTGGCTCGAATTGTCTCATATCACTAGCAGATGATAACTTAACCAAAGATAGAATCATCTTATTACTTTATAAAATATATGTATATTTTTCATTTTATATATTTGGAAATGCTTTTTATTTTTACATCTTATCATATAATTTATGATTAATTTTTTGGTTTATAATTTGGTCTTTAGGACTTAGTTAGATTGTTATCTAAGTGCAATGAAATTGTTATTGCCTGCATTATTAAATTAATTTTTGGGATCTATTTATTAATTGTCTATAAGAATTAATTTTTAACCTTAACTGAAAAGTGAAATAATGTAATGAACCCATTGTTATCACACCCAAATAAAGATTTCGGTGCAACTGTAAAACTGGTTTAATATATTTTGATGCTAAAATGTTAAATTTTCTCAGTGAATGCTTCTTGTAACTTAGTGTATCTTAACTCTATATAGAGTTACATCAGTTGGTAGGTGTTTATGTATCTGAAGAATTAGACAGTGTTATTTGAGTTAAATAAATCCAGATAGAGATGACTTAACTGGGTCTCTTCAAGTTGTTTAATTTTTAACTAACATTTTAAAGTATATTCACATTGATTCATACAGAATCAGTTTTTATTGATATAGTCTACGCCAATAAAACACACGATACATCTCTTCATTCTACTCTTAAAGTATCTGTAGCGTAAAATATATAAATGGCAATCTCACGCTACTGCTGTCAAGGCACCAGTGGACAGGCTGGCCTGACGTGTTCTCAGCCTGGTAGACTGTCTGATCCCAGCTATAAAATCTTTCCACCTGGCTTGCTAAGTTCCCATGGTTGGTTGCTGCCATGCCAGTCCCATGCTTCCAAATTCCCACGGGTTTTGGGGGTGTACTTTCTGCAAACACATGTTTTGCCACCGTACCCTTTCTCTCTGGAGCCCAGCTGAGTTGCTGCAAGAAGGAAAACACACAAACTTAGTTTAAAATCAACAGGTAACACAATTGCTGCTGGCAGCAACTAGCTTCCTAATTTGTATGCCATTCTAAGTCAAATCTTCTGATAGCAGGTCCCAGTGGATCCACCACCTGAACCGGGGGCCTCTGCTACCTATATTTGGGCCTCCATGCTCATCTCCCATCCCAAAAGCCATTCCAAAAGGTCAGCCTGTCCACCGGTACCTTGCTGGTGGTAGCATGGGATTGCCAATTTTTTATGTTTCACGCAATAGATGATATCAATGTGACCGGCAGGAATCCACTAGAAATTTAAGATTTTTAGCCTGAGAGTTAGAGACTTTGTTCTTAGTGAGCAGAGGGGAGAGGTGGTTTTCAGTGAAAGGAGAAGTCATGTGGTCATTCAAGAACAGGGACCTTAAACAAAGAAACACAGGGGCAAACTCAGCTCACAGGTTCTGAGGTCCCCGGCTGTGAAGAAACAAGATGGCTGCTCTGAGTCAGAGAGCTGGAGAATGGAAGCTGCCTACTTCCTGGGGCAGACATTGAACTGTCAATTTATAAAACTGGGATTATTTGCTTTTAGGATAGATTTATATACAGATTTTGTCTAAAACACTTGGAGAATTTTGCCTGCGGTTTGTAACTAGAATAGGGAAAATTTACTGACTCCTAAGTAGAGAGCAGTGAATTGCCTGCTATGAACAGGTATTGATGGATGTCTGTGGCTCAAGGCAGAGAGCGCAACAAATAGATATTATAAAAGGTATTGATAAATAGAAGTCTGTGGTTCCAGGTAGGGAGCATGACAGATAGATGGTATAATACAGTCTGCAGGAAAGTCATATTCTTTTTTCATGGGCTCCATGAGAATATTGGGTTAATTTCCTAGCATGAAAAATTAGAACAAGCCTAAAAATAGGCTCATACAGTATTTGTTTAGCACTTCATTTGTTTTGCACCTCATTTGTTTTGCATTGTTTTTATTATCAAAATGAGTGGGATTAGGAGTTTTTTTGGTTACTCTATTATACCTCTGGAAGAGAAGGGAAGATACAAGCTTTCCTGGTTGCCGAGTGAATGATATGTTGATTTGGGAGAAAGGTTTCGTCTTTGCATTTTTAGAAAAGGTGATTAGTGTCTACACATCTTCCAGAGTTATATGGATGAGATTTGATAGAGGCAGACCACCTGAACATAAATTCAGATGAATCAAACAAAAAATAGACATGGCACAAATGAAGACTTATGATTGGAGCAGAATTTCATCCTAATTAGTCTGAACACTCTACACAGACTAATATAATTCACACAGATATCTTGATGATACTAAAATTTTGTTTTGCGATTTGTATGTTACAGACTACACAGCCCTGCTGAGTCTCATCATCAGGCATGCTGAACTGACTTGCTTGAACTCCTCATCACAGGGACTTTCAGCTGGATCCAGTCAGGATGCAGACATCATCAGAGACTACCCTTCCCCCACTTCAAAGATATTTCAACGTCCATATTCAGCAGGAAGTAGTTATAAAGAGTCATAGTTCCAGTTCCTTGGGCTTGGGGGCTAGAGGTGGTTATTCTATGATTGTCTTTCTGGGGAATTTAGAAATGACCGTAATTTGAACAGGGACGAAATAGCTAGAAATGATTGTGTAGCCATAATCTCATTTGGCAGAAATCTTTTTAATAGTTACTAAGTTGAAGTTATAATTTCTTACTTTAGTACAGAATTTATTTTGATACAAATTTAAGGTTTTCATTGTTATGAATTTCTTATTGATATAAAGTTGGGATTAAGATTATTATTCTCATGTAGGCATTGTGCCTATACAATACATTTAAGAATACAAGGCTTAGACCAAATCCTTCTATAACTGTTACCATAAACTGATCTGAGATAATTAAGCTTTTGAGTTAAACGCCAGATAGCAAATCTTGGCTCTGAATTAATTGCCTAGGTACTCATAAGATATGTTATTTAGAAATAGTAAGAGTTGTTAATGGACAACAGTCCAGTTTATTTTACATAGATGATAGTTTTCAAAAACGTCAGAAATTCACAAAACGTGACATTTTATGTTATTTATTCATTATTTATTCATTTGTTGTTGAGACGTATATGCTCCTAACAGCTCCCCATTTGTGGATTCAAAGAAAAAACTGAGTCTCTACCTCCAGGTGAGGTGGTACTTTGTGGCTAGGTAGCCATTGGACAGAAATTTCCTATTTCTTCTACAGATCTGTACTGTTCTTGAGAGGACACAAATTACAGGTTAGGACAGTTTAGTTCTGCCAAGACAGAATAAGTTAGTCCTTAATAATCCCTATTTCACTAAGGTTTGTCAGATGATCCTGGGCCAGAAGGCTGAAGACAAGTGCTCCAACTTCCTGACATACTGGGATTGTCTAGGTAGGCAGCTGTTGCTACAACTTATCTCAGTTCTGGAAGCTGTGTTAGGCTTCCTATATTTTCAGATAATGTTCTTTGATTTGTGATGGAGTTAAAAGACTAGTTATAGTCTCAAAGCCAACCCAGGCTATTTGGCATTGAGAGAATATATTTGAAGGATGGTTTTCAAATAGTATACAAGCTAAAACCAGGACATAACAGATATGAAATTATAAGTCTTTTTGGGGGGGGTTCCAATTCCTTTGTATTCTTATTTCAAGATTCTAAATTAAATTGTTGTTTGTGTATATAAATGCTTCTGTTTAAGTGTGTGCTATATATATGCAGGTGCTCTCAGAGGCTAGAAGAAGGCATCGAATCCCCTGGAACTAGACATACAGACAGTTGTGAGATCCCTGATGTGCCAACTCAGCTTCCTAGGAAGAGCAGTCAATGCTCTTTTTTTTTTTTTTCATCTTTACTAATGAGTATTTCTTATTTACATTTCAATTGTTATTCCCCTTCCCGGTTTCTGTGCCAACATCCCCCTAACTCCTCCCCCTCCCCTTCTATATGGGTTTCCCCTCCCCATCCTCCCCCTATTACTGCCCTCCCCACAACAATCACGTTCATTGGGGGTTCAGTCTTGGCAGGACCAAGGGCTTCCCCTTCCACTAGTGCTCTTACTAGGCTATTCATTGCTACCTATAAGGTTGGAGCCCAGTGTCAGTCCATGTCTAGTCTTTAGGTAGTGGCTTAGTCCCTGGAAGCTCTGGTTGATTGGCATTATTGTTCATATGGGGTCTCAAGCCCCTTCAAGCTCTTTCAGTCCTTTCTCTGATTCCTTCAACGGGGGTCCCGTTCTCAGTTCAGTGGTTTGCTGCTGGCATTCGCCTATGTATTTGCTGTATTCTGGGTGTGTCTCTCAGGAGAGATGTAGATCCGGTTCCTGTTGGCCTGTACTTCTTTGCTTCATCCATCTTATCTAGTTTGGTGGCTGTGTATGTATGGGCCACATGTGGGGCAGGCTCTGAATGGCTGTTCCTTCAGTCTCTGTTCTAAACTTTGCCTCCGTATGCCCTCCCAAGGGTATTCTTGTTCCCCTTTTAAAGAAGGAGTGAAGCATCTGCATTTTGGTCATCCTTCTTGAGTTCCATTTGTTCTGTGCATTTAGGGTAATTCCAGCATTTAGGCTAATATCCACTTATCAATGAGTGCATACCATGTGTGTTTTTCTGTGATTGGGTTACCTCAGTCAGGATGATATTTTCTAGTTCCATCCATTTGCCTATGAATTTCATAAAGTCATTGTTTTTGATAGCTGAGTAATATTCCATTGTGTAGATGTACCACATTTTTTGTATCCATTCCTCTGTTGAAGGGCATCTGGGTTCTTTCCAGATTCTGGCTATTATAAATAAGGCTGCGATGAACATAGTAGAGCATGTGTCTTTGTTATATGTTAGGGCATCTTTTGGATATGCCCAAGATAGGTATAGCTGGGTCCTCAGATAGTTCAATGTCCAATTTTCTGAGGAACCTCCAGACTGATTTCCAGAATGGTTGTACCAGTCTGCAATCCCACCAACAATGGAGGAGTGTTCCTCTTTCTCCACATCCTCATCAGCATTTGCTGTCACCTGAGTTTTTGATCTTATCCATTCTCACTGGTGTGAGGTGAAATCTCAGGGTTGTTTTGATTTGCATTTCCCTTAAAGTTAGGATAGATAACAGAGTGTTCTATTTAATTTACAAAAAATGATGGACTAGATGTTAGAGGTATCTTAAACTTTATAATTTACACAATGATAATAGTTGTGTTCAATTTATATTTGAGAGAAAAGAGCCTTTCAACTGGAAAAATAGGGAAACATGGATTGCTGTCTACATGCAGGTGCTGGCAGGCACAAGATAAGGTGGGAGCCTGTGACTGGGCAATGGAAAAGGACGGTAGGTTGAGAATTTTAGAGATGAGTACAGAGAGTACAGAGACACAGAGGAAGAAATGGAGAGAAGGAGACAAGATGGAACCTATAGGAGAGGCAGAAGAGTCATTACCACACAGTCCTGGAAGCCATAAGTATAGATGATTAGGAGTGTAGCATGTGTTTCTATTAATTGAGCTTTGAGTTCATTGTGTGGTCATTTTGTGGACTGAGAATTTACTAATATAAATCTGACTGATGAATGAAAAATCTCTAGAGTTTTGATTTTACCAGGTTATGGGAGATTTGTGATAGCTAACCATGGGGCGTGAGTGGCTGGGAATGTGAGCAGAATCCATAGCAAGAGAACTGCAAGGTGGGCAGGTGCTGCATGGAGCTGGCCATGGAGGCTGCGAGGCTGGGAATGTGAGCAGAATCCATAGCAAGAGAACTGCAAGGTGGGCCGGTGCTGCATGGAGCTGGCCATGGAGGATGCGAGACTACTGGGGCCAGAGTACTTGGCATTAGAGCGGGATGGTCCCTTTTTTTAATATTTCATGCATCAGGTATCATTGAACATTTTCACTTTCTTGATAATATGAAAACACAGTGAGAAATTAAATAAGGTAAGCCTAAATGTGTGCCAGAGATAGTTTTTTCAATCAAGTGTTACCTCTGCATCACAAGCCACATTCATGGTAAAATTCACTGTTCTTCAAAAAACTTTAACATCACAAATTACTAAGAATAGGCAAATGTTGTTTTACCACCTTCCAGAAAGCACAGGTGTAGGATGATGTCATACAGGTGAGGCAGGTACAAGATAGAACGAGGCCTGTCATTGGATGAGAAGCAAGGATGGGCAGGAGAAAAGTTTGAGGGAAGAAGAGGAGACTGGAGGAATGGGGAGGCAGAAGAAGCCACCAGGAGAACATGGAGGCTGATGTTAAGATTCCACTCTGTGTATTTCCAGGTTGTTATGAATATTATTAAGGGATAGATGTGCATAGGGCTTTGTATGTTTAGGTGGGCAATTATCTCTTATCTGTTGGATCAGAAGTTATTTTGTTATGTGTTATTTCTTGTGGAGAATTGAGTTGGGGATAGTGTGTGGTGGCAGAGACACTGGGCCACCATGGAGTTGGGATGTGTGTTTCTGGCAAGATATCTACCAGGTATCTTGGGGCACTGCCGTGCCAGATCTAGTGGGGGTAAAAAACAACCTTTTTTTAAAAAAAATTTTTACAACAACACACAGGTATTTTCAAATTACTTAACTATTCTCTAATTAGGAGGATTCAATCTATATTCTCATTTCTTTAGATTATTATTCTAAATGAAAATAAATACTTTTTAACATTTTAGTATTAATTCAATTATGTCTTCTTTTAACTTGGTATTCATGATCTTTGACCACTTCTCAGGCAGTTCTTTTATCTTTTTAAATACATTTGCATTAGTTTCTCAATATACTATACTTGGTCCCAATATTTTGATGTGTCTACAAATTTTCACAAATATGTCTTTGAATGATGCATTTGTTGTATGAATATTTTAATTTTAATACAATTCAAGTGACTTGTTCTGTCAAGTTGTACTTTTATATGCTGATTGACTGTTAGTTCTGAAGGGTTAATGACCTAAAAGTTTCCAGTGCACTGAGAAGCTCTGGATAGCAAAATTGACCCTATTGATAACACCTGGGTAAGCTAATGCCAAGGAAGTTCACCTCCCACATGGCTGATGTGTACCACATTCAGGAGAACTGACATGCAGATGGACTCTTCTATCCCTGAACTTCTGCCTTTCTATCCTATAAATCCCTAAGACTCCTATGCTGTACAAGCACAATATCCACTTTTTGGGGGAGACTATGAACCTTCAATTGTTCTAATTAAGTAAAAAGTCTGCTTCTGAAGATGCTTCTCTTTTATTTATTTATTTGTTTGTTTATTTATTTTCAAGTTACCTTCATTAATCTTAATCTAATAAATGTCCTCTTATGAAGAGATAATGTTGTATTTAGGAGTTTGTACTGCTCCCAATTTCTGTACATATACAACAGAATATGTTTCTAATATTTTATAAAATGATTTTTCAATTTCTGTATTACTTACATTCGATTAAAATTTTAAACTCTTTTTAATGTTTTGAGATTATAGTATAATTACAACATTTCTTCTTTCATTTTCTCTCCCCTAGTCCTTATATATACCTATCCTTACTTTCTTCCCAATGCCTTCCTTTTACATTGTTATTACATGTGTTTATGTATAGATGTAAGCATATATAGTTATATATTGAACCTACTCGATCTGTACAATGTTACTTGTAGGTCTACCTTCAGATACATTTTTGATATCAGATAAGCACTTGGTGTCCCCCTTTGCAGGGAAGACTATTGCTCCTACACTCAGCATTCTTTAGTTCTCTGTGGATCTTTGCCTGGAGCATTGAGGCCTTTTGGGCTTTCAGTGTCCACTTTGGTATGTTTATGGTTTGTGGAAGAGTAGGCCAAGGGTTATAAAAGTTAGAAGGGCATAGAGTAACAGCCATATTGTCTCCTAGAAATGTAGAAGTTACACCTATAAATTCCAACCATCATAACCCTCTAAAACCTAAATTTGCAAAGCATTTAAGGCATCGAGTTTTCATGCATGTGACAGTCTGCATATAATATCTGATCTTTATTGTAGAATTACTGTATCAATTTATTGACTACTAAATGTTTTCTTAATAAAAAGATTTTAAAGTTCTTATGTAGACTCTGAAATGAGATTTAATTTTTTTCTATGGAAGAAAACATCTGTAAAATGTATGGAAGCATCTGGGTTGCTTTTAGAACTGATACCGATTGTTTCTTCAATAGATTCGTCAAACTTCATTTATGTAGCAATGGTGCTAAGAAAATTAAAAAGAACAATTGAATTTCAGCCTAAATTTAGCTGGTGTGTACACATTTATTTTGATGACTACCACTACAGAATTACTTGTGCATAGGAGTGTTTACTGAGCAGGGAGTCCTCATATTTGCTGAGTACCTCAGTCATGTTCTCTTTCGTAGCCAAACTGGGTCAGTTCCAAAATCAGAAAATATGTATGCTTCAGATGTCAGGATTTACTGCAAAAAGACAAAGAAGATGATGTGTACAGTAAGATGGAGTAGGGGTACAGCTCTAATTGGAAACAATATTTTAGAGAGGCTCGAGTAGAGACATAGTCGCATGGATATTCATGGAGGAACATTAATGCAGACTCACAGTAAACACAAAGCCCAAGGCAAGAACCTATTTGATTGTTAAATGAATATCTAGAATAAAGTATATATGTAAACCACTGTGATAAATTACAGGGAAAAATATTTTGCATTGGTAAGGTGTTTTGAAGTAAGTGAAAGGTCACATAGGCTTTTAGCATTTTATATCACAGTATAATTGATGTCTTCCTCTTAGTCCAGCCTTCAAACATCGTGAGTGAAGATGCAGTATGGATTCTGTTGGCTTTGCAACATGTGCAAGACATAGTATTTATTCCATAACTTAAGCAGATTGAACATTTATTAGAAAAGCACATTCATTAATTGACGTATGGTTTTATGTGATTATGAGACTCTGTAAAACGTCATCCACTGAAAAGAAGAATGCTCTCTGATTAAATCTATGTGATACACTAATTAATGAGTGTAAATATAATTATTTCAAAGATATTATGTTCACTTATCAACTAATATTAGTGGATTCTGACCTAAGGCTTCCGACCTTTATCTCATCACTGGTTTATGGCTAGGTTTACAGTAACAGTCATGAGTCCCATCCTTTTGAGTGAGACTTACATTTAATCAGAAATTGATTGATATCCAAATAACATTTGTTGCAAGAATAAGCACCTTGCTAAGCTGATTGTTGACACCAAATAAATGTTTCCTGATGAGTCTGAGTTTCTATGACTTTCTTTTTCACCAACCTGTACAAAATTTTCTGTCACTAGAGAATTGTCACTAGACAGTAGCAAGAAACTTCCAGGTAGATACTAGGTTGATCTCTCCATGTACTTAATCACAGTGAGTGATCTTTCCAGTGATAAGATCATACCATCAAGTTCTAGCATATGACAAAAAGTAATGACAAAAGTCGACATTGTTTTAAAAGTCTGTAAGTTCTCTATGACCAATAACTAGAAGGGAAGTAAGTACATTTACAGTTCAGGCTCAAGTGCTTCATACATGGTAATGTGAGCCAGAAAAATAAATCTCTAAGTCAAACTAGACAAAAATTACATGACCTATGGGACCACTAAGCAGCAAGGAGGTATGAAAGACACCTCCCTTGCATACTTAGAGCTTGTAGAAAGGCTAAGAGCAAAGAGAAGGAAAGCATTATGCTACACCCATGTTTACCTTTTATTTAAGCTGTTCAGTGCCTTTAGGGGCCTGTTCAGGCCCTTCAGGGCCTGGTGCAGTTACATCATCTAGAGAATTTAGGGCAATTTACCTTGAAAATGCTTAACATTTAAAGTGGTACTATTTAGCTTACGAAGCTATGGCTATGGAATTCATGATGCCAATTAAACTCAGATGGCAAGGCATGCATAGACAAAGTTTAACACAATATCAATATAAAACAAGCTCTGAAACAACATATACTCTTCTTTTATATATGTACATATTATAGACTGATACAGAAACATATATATCATATAAAAGTTGATAATATTTAAGTCTGTTATAGTCTGGATATTTTGTATATTTAATATACCTATGCATGCATTTAAATGAGTGTACATATATGTATATATTAATAACATAATATATCTGGGCATTGTCTCAACTGTGTATGTATATATATTATATTTGAGTAAATAAATTCCATTTATTAATTTAAGTGAAATAACTAATACAAATACATATACACAAAGAGAAGAGTATTAAAGAATGGTCATAAGTTCTTAAGTGGTTATTTTATTTTGGTTTTGCTATTTAAATAGATTTTAGATTTATTTATAAGCATGGAGTTAATGTGTATAAGCATGTACATGCAATGGGTTTCCATTGCGAACTCAAAGTTCTTTTGAGAAATCTATTCTTTTCTTAAACTATGTGTGATTCTTAGAGATCAGAATCATATCATAAAAATTGAAAGCAAGATTTTTAACCTGCTGAATATTTCACATATCATAAACTATTATAATAAATTTATTATTATAATTATTTTTATATTATTTAGACATTCAATTTAAATTAAATGCTCTTTTTTTATTGCTTATTTGGAATCATTAAAGCATAGGATGTCATAATATTTCAGAAAATGATAGCAATGACTGAGTTTACCTCAAGTATTTTAGCACATTAAAAAAGGTAATCAAGATAAACTGTGTCCTCTGCAGAGCTCCTTTTAAAGATACTTTTAAGTATGAAATTGTAGAAAATACAATGACTGAGATGGCCAATTAGTTTCTGTATCCAAAATGTTGCAATTAAAGCCAAGAGAGCTGGTCCCCAGTGTGAGACTCACAGTGGTGCATATTAGTCCCTCTGCAGGTTGGTTTAGGGTGGCCCATTCTCTTATGCAAGTATAAGTAGGGGTATATTTTATAGTTTATAGCAGCACCAAGAAACTTCTAAAGTCAGATACATGTCAGAGCCAGAAGTAAGTCTTGTATTTTTACTCCCTTGGTTTATTCAAACGAAAACAACTGTCTCTAAATCAGGCAAAAAATGTTTCTTAGCTTTAATTTCTTAACATGATTTTTTTGAATTTGAAAATCAGTGGGAAGCAGGAATCTTGATAATTACTGTGAATAACAGCACACCTAAAGAAGAATAGAGAAAGACCAGGTATAAGTGGTATAAACTGGGTTTCTAACAAGGGCCCTTATGTACTGACTTCAGATTTTAGGATACTGTAACAATTTTTGTTCAAGAATAGTTAGGTATATGTCTTGTGCTCATTGGAAACATTTTAACATTTCCTTTACAATCACAGAATTTTCCAGTGCATATCTCTAAGACTAATTTATCTTTGGTTGTTTTATTTATAAAACCATTTGTTTGTCCATTCTGCTAATTTCTTTTCTTTTTTCTTTCTTTTTAATTGGATATTTTCTTTACTTACATTTCAAATGATAACCCACTTCCCAATTTCCCCTCTGAAATCTCCTATCCCTTTCCCCCTCCTCTTGACTCTATGAGAGTGTTCCCACACCCACTTACCCACTCCCTCCCATCACCCTGCCATGGCATTCTGGTACACAGGGGCATTGTGCCTTCACAAGGCCAATGGCCTCTCTCTCACTGATGCCTGATAAGGCCATCCTCTGCTACATATGTGACTAGAGCCATGGGCCCCTCCATGTCACTCTGCCACTTTCACAATAGATTTCAAAGTTCAACAAATTCACTGACAGTAACTGGCAGCCTTTCAAGGGTTAATCACTTTTGCTTCTTGGGAACACTTAGCTTGCATTTTCTGTATCTGACTTCATGTACTCAAAGCTCACACTCTATATTCTGGGAGGATATATATGTCTCTCAAATTGGCTCTGGGAATATGGAAACAATGGACCCTAAAGAAATGGGAAGTTTCTCTCAAGAACCTTCTGTTGAGTGAAGGAAAATGACCCAACTTGAGGGGCACTGACAATAGTGATCAGGACAACATCTTGATCAGGACTGTTTAGATCTGTATGCCCTTAACCCTCTGTTTAAACTTTAATCTTTGCTCTGGACTCCTCAAAAAACTTAGAGTGTTTGTTGTTTGTTTTTGCTCTTCTCATAGTGGCTATAGTAAACAAATGACCTTTTTCTGCATTGTACTATTAATTTGATTTACTGAGGATAAGTGGTTGAACATGGCATGGTGCAAAGGCTGTAGTTCAAAAACAACACTGATACTGCCAAGAAGAGTAACTGTATTTCTGTAATTTATACCTCCTTCCTAGAAATCTCTTCTTAAAGTATACTATCTTCTGCTTTAGTCTAATATATTTATAGTATCATTTAAGTTCCTCATTGGCTTCTTGAGGGGATATTCATTTATTTAGAATTCTATATATTTCTATTCACTACAGAAACTGCAAGGGCCTACACTTTTTTTAAAAGATGTTCAATTCAGTTCTACAGTCTATAATAGCCTAATATGTTGATTATCAATGTTATTGCAGAGGAAACAGATATCACTGCTTATGCCAGTCAACAGACCCTGTAGCTGATTCTAGCTCAAGGTACCAGGCACATCCTCCAACAATCTGTTTCTTAATGACAAGTTCTTTGAGGTGCTGTCACCTTGCACCTTTCAGTAAAGTATCTTCTTCTAGCTTTGTTCCGTATACCTTCTAGCACTTAGGCGAGGGCATATAGGATAAAACTTACCTTCACCAATCCTCCAATCCTGACAGACTAAGAAACTCTGTTTTACTTAATCAAAGGTTGTGTTTTCCCACAGGATGCCTTAATGTTAAACCTGGCCTCTAATGGGTTTCCACTTTCTGTGTCTTATCATGGGTATTTATAACCTTGAGCATAAAATAATTTTAATCAGGCTCTTCTGGGAGAACTTTCCCTCAGTTTCCTTCCTGTGGTCCTGTTTTCCTCTGCAACATTTGCAATCTGAAATTTGAGAGATGATGTGACTCATATAGTTGTGTTTTATTTTTAGGTTTAATATGCAACACTTTAGGCAGATTCCCACAACTCTAATATCAAAAACTCTTTTATTTCATCATCTACATTTGATGCTTATAGTGAAATGTTTGGTTAAATATTTAACAGGAACACTAAGAAGGATTATTTGGGTTAAGAGAGTTAAGGATCAAATACCATAGAGAAACAACGTGTGTCACTGAAGAGACAGATTTAGCCTATATTGGGTCAAAGCCATGGTCTCTTTTTATAGCTCTCTGACAAAATGGAGAAACTCATACATAACAGAGTCTGAAACAACATAGTGGTTAAGAAACAGATAATGTCACCATTAATATCTTCTTTAATATAAACTCACTTCTTCAGATGAGAAATCATGGCACATGGAAGTCTCACTAGGTACTCACAGTGCCTCAGTTGGGTGTCACTGTGTCTCTGAGGGATTAATGATGACTGTAAGAGTTGTTGCAGAAGCAGCAGTTTGATTTTGACTATAATATTACAATGTATATATTAAGTTAAGATTAATGAAAGATGTAAAGTAGTTCTATGATCAAACAAGGGAAGTTGCCATGCAGTTCATCCCCTGTACTGTGCAAGAATGCTATGGCTGTTTATTTTCTCTGCAAAGAGTTGGATTTGGACTTTCTGGTCACATCATATATCTCACAGAATCTCAGAATATGGTCCAGGTTCCAAACATTTAATAAAGCAGATATCAAAACAAAATAATTTTATGTTTGTAAATCACATCCTACCTCCATTCTCAGATGAACAGCATTCTAATTATCTTGATTTTCTTAAGACTAATGAGAGACATATTTGCATTTGCACAGCAGAGTTCTGTGAGTATGAAATTTGTTATCATATGTACTGAAAATAACTTAAAATCATAAGTTGGTATGTGGTTGGAGACCATGTGAGCATGGTTACTGCCACTAATATATCAAAACAACACTTATTAAGTGTTTAAGCTCTATTTTCAGGTCGGAACTTTAGGCTTGCAAATATGAGAAAAAGCCTGATACATTTGACAGTATGTACATAATTTTACACAATATCCTGCAATTCATATATTTTCCTTCCAAAGAGATTATTTCTTTCCTACATATGACAAAATGTGGTCTGTCTCTCTCTCTCTTCCCCTCTTCCTCTCTCCCTCTCTCCCTATCTCTCTCTCTCTCCCTCTCTGTCTGTCATTCTATCTGTCTGTCTGTCAGTCTCTGTCTTCTCTGTCTCTGTCTCTGTCTCTGTCTCTGTCTCTGTCTCTCTCTCTGTCTCTCTCTCTCTCTCTCTCTCTCTCTCTCTCTCTCTCTCTCTCTCTCTCTCTCTCTCCCTCTTTCTCTCTCTGTGTGTGTATTCCCATACACATGAATATAACTGCTCAGTCAGTAACCTAGTATGGTATGTGTGATTTCAGAGCTCACTATTTGTTACTTGATAACAAATTCGTTTGTTCTTCCAAGGGGGAAACACTCCTTAGATTCCAATAATTCTTATCATGGGGTTTAGGTTTCCTTGGGCTATCTCATATCTCCATGTCAGCCTTGTTTCCACAGTCTGAAGCACAGAACAAGATTTCAGGAGATGCCCCTCACTAACAGCACTAAAATCACAGAATTCATTTTACTGGGGCTCACAGATCGCACAGAACTCCAGCCTCTCCTCTTTGTGCTGTTTCTGTTTGTTTACCTTGTCACTGTCTTAGGCAACATGGGCATGATGGCCCTGATCAGACTGGACTCCCGCCTTCACAAGCCTATGTACTTCTTTCTCAGTAACTTGGCATTTGTGGATTTGTGTTACACCTCAACGGCCACCCCACAGATGTTGAGCAACTTCTTATCAGACAAGAAGACAATTTCCTTCATTGGCTGCTTTATCCAGTGCTACCTTTTCATTGCCCTTCTCCTCACAGAGTTTTACATACTGGCAGCCATGGCCTATGACCGCTATGTGGCCATATGCAATCCTCTTCGTTACAGTGTGAAAATGTCCAGGCGAGTCTGCATCTGCTTGGCCATGTGTCCTTATGCCTATGGTTTCTCAGATGGACTACTCCAAGCCATCTTGACCTTCAGAATGACCTTCTGTAAATCCAATGTCATCAACCACTTCTACTGTGCTGACCCACCACTCATTAAGCTGTCTTGCTCTAATACTTACATAAAAGAACATGCTATGTTAATATCAGCAAGCTTAAATCTTTCCAGCTCCCTCACAATCATTCTGGTGTCCTATGCCTTCATTATTGCTGCCATTTTAAGGATCAAATCAGCTGAGGGAAGGCGCAAGGCATTCTCTACCTGTGGTTCCCACATGATGGCTGTTACATTGTTTTATGGGACTCTCTTCTGCATGTATGTGAGACCACCCACTGACAAGACTGTTGAGGAGTCCAAAATAATAGCTGTCTTCTACACCTTTGTGAGTCCACTGCTGAATCCATTGATCTACAGTCTGAGGAATAAAGATGTAAAGCAGGCCATGAGAACAATATTCAGGCAAAATGTTATCAGGACGTCATCAATGCCTCTATTTTCTAATAAAATACTACTATAGCTTTGTGTCAAAAGTAGTTGTATTTTCTCCTTTGGTCTTTATTTTGTTTGTTTTTATAATTTCGTACATGAATACATGTATGTAATATTCTCATATCTAACAGCTATTTTCACCTTTCACCTCCACATATCCTTCATTCCTTTTAAAATAACATCACCAACACATACATCCACACACACACACACACACACACACACAGACACACACAGACACACACACACATATACACACAATGTGATTGGTAAATATTTGGAAAAAATGTGTTCTGCTATTTAGTCTTGACCTCAATCATCATGTTATTCATATAAGAGTGGTAGACCATATGCATAGTGCCTTTGACTAGACTGAAAATCACCTAGGAGTTACACTCCTTGATTTCCCACTATAGGAATCTCTAGAGAGATTCAATTTAGCCAAGAAAACATATCCAGAAAAGGGGTTGCACCATACAAAATGCTTGAAATTCTGAACATTATGGAAAGAAACATAGAAGAAAACACATCACAGTAATTCAACCTATGTTTCCTTAGTGTGGACACAAAACAACCAAACCACTTTTCTCCTGCCTGTATGCTTTTTTGGTCATTGGGACTGTATAGCATCTTAAACCATGACCCCATATAAGTCCTTCTGTAAGCCCTTTTCTTACATAAAAGAGCACAACCGTGATGTAAAATAGTAACACAGATATCATTGCAGGAGCTGTTAAATCATAGATTCACATTATACTTCAGATCTGTATTCAAATCTGTTTTGTAAATAAATCCTAAGGAGATTGGTACCACATTTGGAGAATATGGGTCATATTTCGATCACTTGGGAGAAAACTAGTCATAGTGAAAACTTCCAAGTGCTATGCCAAGGGTCTGCTTGCATCTCTACAGGTCACATGTTTGTAAGAGTTAACAGGATGAGCGTGCTCTCAACTAAGTGCCTTCCATTTATAAATCCAGTAGACTTTTACCTGAAGGAGTTTGAGGAAACAATGCTACATCTGTACTTCTCCAGTTGCTTACTAGTTAAAATGAGGAAAACGTCATGATAAATATATGCTTATTTTGTCGTGCAAATGAGGTAGGTTTGTACTAATTCTACTAAGGACTTTTATTTATTTCTCTAGAATTTTTTAACAGTTGTCATTGTCACTTGTGAGCAGATTCTTCACATTTATTAGTTTCATTTCTTTATCCTTCCTTATTGAACATTTTTAGTGATTGTATGATGCTGAGGACACAGAAGGTAGCCATTTCTCTTTCCTCATTACAATGGGTACATACTTAATATATAACCAGAATACACATTTAAAATTATTTTATTTTATATTTTCATCATGTATGATACATTGTACTGTATCAAAATATTTTACTACAAATAGTTGATGTACATTGAGAATATTGCTTACCTTTCTGCTACTTACAAGTTTTTATTTTTCCTCTTAGTATTAGGTCCTTTGGTGGTCCACTATAAACTTTTCATAAACACACACGTATATATCTTTCTAGATTTTTCATCCTTTCAGGTACATTTCAATTTCAATGAGTATAGATAGTGAAATAGAATTTCCCCATGTACCATTGGTTCTATGATTAATGATTTTATTTAATGAGAAATTTGTTAATATATTTTGTCTACCTGATGTGAAAATGAATTGAAAATAGTTACAGTATTATTGAAGTTCTATTAAAGATAGTGATTTACTTTTGATTAAACTATGTAACTATTAAAGAAAGTTACATATCCTTCATTCCTATCCCAAAGAAGGAAATCTCCCTGTATATAAAGCTATCAATGTCTCCTCACAGAAGAATTAATCCAGTTAGGAAGGTCAATGATCACCAGGGACAGGAGACCCTAGAAAAGTGAAATCATCTTAACCAATACATTATCAATGAGATAATGTATTTTTCCTTTCTAGAATTCCTTGCCCCTACCTTAGTCCTTACAATTGTCTAAGAGGTCCTTTTGAGTATGAACCTCTTTCTGAGTTCTAAGAAAAATATGTCTTTTCCTTACTCATTTCCTATGTCATTTTATTGTAGATACTGGATAGAGGAAAAGAATTTTTTTCTGTTATTACAGGGTTTCTTCCTTTTTCTTTAGAGCTCCACACCCTATTCTATGGCTGCTTATGCACCATGTGGCTAACCTACATGTTAGATTAACTAATATGGCATGTTTTTCTTCTATACTCTTTTACTCTTCTCTTCCAGGTAGCTAATGGGATTTATATATTACCTGCCCTAGGGATTTTCTGTCAAAATTTTATCAAATTGATCACAAGCTTTCATTTGAGTCTATTCTTATATGCTATAATTTATGAGATTAAAAACTGCAAGGGAAAGCAGTCCCCATTTACTCTGGTATCATACGGAAACTTTTGTGGCACTCCACATTATTTCTAGGAGCAGACTATGTTTGTGCATTAGGAGATACATGTATTGTAGAATTGTTTTAGTTGACATTACTTAGCTTAAATGTTAGAAATGTATTTTTATATTTATTTGTTATATTATAAATGGAGGATAATATCTCCACAAATATGTGGAAATATATTTATTCTATTTTTTGCTATTTTATTTATTTACATTTCAAATATTATCCACCTCCCCCGTTTCCCCTCCGCAAACCTATCACAACCCTCTTAGCCCCTGCTTCTATTAGGGTGCTTCCCTACCCAACCTCCTACCCACCTACTCCTTCCTCAGCACCCTAATATTCCCCTACACTGGGGCATCTAGTCTTCACAGAACTAAGGGCCTCTCTTCCATTGATTCCGGACAATGCAATCCTCTCCTAAATTGCAGCTGGAGCCATGGGTCCCTCCGTGTGTACTCCTCTTGGTATAGTCCTTGAGAACTTTGGGGGAGGGGTCTGGTTGGTTGGTATTGTTGTTCTTTCTATGGGGCTACAAACCCCTTCAGCTCCTTCAGTCCTTCCCCAAACTCCTCCATTGGGGTCCCAGTGCTCAGTCTGATGGTTGGTTGTGAGCATCCATATCTGTATTAGTCAGGCTCTGGCAAATCCTCTCAAGGAACAGCTATGTCAAACTTCTGTAAGCAACCACTTTGTGACATCAGCAATAGTGTCTGGGTTTGGTGTCTGCAGATGGGATGGATCCCCATGTGGGTCAGTCTCTGGATGGCCTTTCCTTCAATCTCTGCTCCGCTTTGTCCCTGCATTTCCTTTAGATAGGAGCAATTCTGGCTTAATATTGGTCACCTCATCCCTCAACTATGGGCGTGCCTAACCTCTGGAAATGGTCTCTGCAGGTTCTCTCTCTCCTTTGGTATTTCAACTAATGTCATCCCTGTCGGATCCTGGGAGTCTCTTGTTTTTCTGGCATCTGGGACTTTCTAGTATTCCCCAAGCCCACGGCTACATACCTGTTCAATTTCCTGATCCTCTGTACATCTCTCCCTTCTCCTCCTAAACTTGATTCTGTCTCACTATTTCCCTCTCCCTCCTCTCTCCCTCTGGGGCCCTTCCTCCCTCTACCTCCCGCGATTATTTTGTTCTTTTCCTCTTCTAAGTAGGACTGAAGCACTCACACATTGGTCTTCCTTCTTCTTGTGCTTTATATGGACTGTAAATTGTATCATGGATATCCTGAGCCTTTTGCCCAATATCTCTTTATTAGTGAGTCCATGTCATGTGTGTTCCTTTGTGACTGAGTAACCTCACTCAGGATGATATTTTCCAGTCCCATACATTTGCCTGAGAATTTCAAGAAGTCATTGTTTTTAATAGCTGAGTAATGTTCCATTGTGTAAATGTGCCACATTTTCTGTGTCCATTCTGGTGTTGAGGGAAACCTGGGTTGTTTCCAGCTTTTGGCTATTATTGCCTTATTCATCAAGGAAATGCAAATCAAAATGATCCTGTGATTACATCTCACACCAGTCAGAATGGCTAGGATCAAAAACTCAGGTGACAGCAGATGCTGGCAAGGATCGGGAGGAAGAGGAACAGACCTCTATTGCTAGTGGGATTGGTTACTGGTACAACCTCTATGGAAATAAGTCTGATGGCACCTCAGAAAATTGGACCTAGTGCTACCTGATGACTCACCTATTGCACTATACCCGAAAGATGCTCCAACATATAACAAGGACACATGCTCCACTATGTTCACAGCAACCTTATGTATAATGGCCAGAAGCTGGAAACAATCCAGATGTATTCATTCTTACTTTGTTCCTCTATTTATCTTTTACATTCATGTGTTGCCTGATAAATTAAATGTTGTCAAATTCCATTCATGTTATGTTGTCCATAAAAGATAAATTCTTCATATCTAAGCCTAACACATTAAACCAGTGGTTATCAACATGTATGTTAACAAACTTCTTGGGGAAAAACAATTCTTTCATAGAGGTCACATATCAGATATCCTGTATATGACACTATGATTCACTGTAGTAGAAGACTTTATGAACAAGCAACAAAAATACTTTATGATTAGGGGTCATCATATCATGAGGAACTGTATTAAAGAGTCACAACTTTAGAAAAGTTGAGAATTGCTACATTAAATTAATTCTACTATAACTCTATGATAGTCTTTTCAAATAATGATTTAGCTCAGTTAATTTTTTAATTTAATAACTTAGCTCCAGCTATTTTTGAAAATGTTTGTATAACACACATTGCAGTTGAGAGAAATCTCAGAAACACCAAAGTCCATGAATCATGTCGTAATGCTATACCATGATTAAATATTCAACTCATCTTCTTGAAAGAAATACTGATTTATCATATAAAAAACTCCCTTAAGTGTAAATTCTTGAGCAACTGAAACAATTGGCAGAGGGTGATTGCAAGGTGATATAATTCCCTGGGTTATGATGTGTATTCATGTGTATCCATACTAATTATTATATTTCTTTAATTAATTCTTTGGGGGTATGTCAAAAGATAATTTTGGAGATGAAAACTCAAGGTTATAAATTGTATATAGAAACTTTTCAGCAGCTTCTTGCTTGGGTTGCTAGGGTGTCAGAGAAAATTTTCCTGTGCAAGGTAGGAATGAATTATCACATTCTTATTCACAACTTTGCTTTTATATCATTTTGGATATTTATTACTAGCAATAAGTTATCAGTAAAGTAATGTTAATGTTAGTTAAAAGTTATATTTAGTTGAAATATGTATTGGGCATTTAGATTAGTCATAAAATATAAAAATTTTATTTGAGTTATGCACTTATAATAACTATCTTAATTCACAAGTCATAGTTTAAGAATTTACTCACAAAATTATATACTAAATAAGTATGTGAGAAGAAACACTCGAATTACTCATCACAGTAATATTTAATAATTTCTGTTAAAAAAGTACACAAACATGCACTTCTTTCTTAGTGCCCATAAAATATCCCTATCAAGTTATCACAAAATAAAAAAACATAAATTAGAATTTTATTCTTTCATATATATAAAAATCTACTGCCGAAATTCAAAAGTCTTTTCATTAAGTGATTAGAATAGATTATTATTTATATGGCAATTTTTTTGGTCTAGCCAATGTTTATAACATAAATGTCTAGAGTTCAATATACTATCCTACAAATGGAGTAACTTCTTCCTTCCCTATGATAAATTCTATCAAAGAACAAATTATTTCAATTCGCTATGCTGAAATAAGCTGTGAATTTAATTGAATACTAAGCTTTCCAAAAAAATGCTTTTCCACACAGATTATTTAAGTTGTAAGTATTTCCACATTTACACAACATCACTAAACCATCCAGGATTTCTTTGCATTGGCAAAAATTCCTCCTTCCGTGAAATCTTTTGCTTAAATTTTACTCATAAATCAGAGTATAAATATATGCTGAATGTTCATGGTATAATATTTAACAGGACCATGATCTTACAACTAGAATACTAATACAAAAACTGGACAGGAATACATAGGTGTATGGGATGTCCTAGAAACATGAAATTAAAGAGACTGTATCAGATTCATATATGAAGGAAGTCTGTCTGAGTTACCTCACAAAGAAAATTAAATATTGTTAATTTTGTAGAACAGATAGTTTGGGAAGCAAAAGAAGTTCAGAGAGATAGGACAGATGCAGCAAAAATTCACTCCTAGATGTATGGATTCATACAGAATTCATAGTTGTATACAGCACAATCCAGAGGAATGAAAAGCAAAGTAAAGGGGGTCGTTGAAGAAATATAAAGAGGATTACTATATAATTTGCTTTAGATGTCATATTTTTCAGAAAACAGGATTTAAGCAAAGCATGATTTTAAGTATCATCTTTCATCTCCATATCTTCCTTGTTTCTGCAACTTGATGCAGAGACCCAGATCTCAGGAGATGCTCCTCACAAACAGCACTAAAATCACAGAATTCATTTTACTGGGGCTCACAGATCGCACAGAACTCCAGCCTCTCCTCTTTGTGCTGTTTCTGTTTGTTTACCTTGTCACTGTCTTAGGCAACATGGGCATGATGGCCCTGATCAGACTGGACTCCCGCCTTCACAAGCCTATGTACTTCTTTCTCAGTAACTTGGCATTTGTGGATTTGTGTTACACCTCAACGGCCACCCCACAGATGTTGAGCAATTTCTTATCAGACAAGAAGACAATTTCCTTCATTGGCTGCTTTATCCAGTGCTACTTTTTCATTGCCCTTCTCCTCACAGAGTTTTACATACTGGCAGCCATGGCTTATGACCGCTATGTGGCCATATGCAATCCTCTTCGTTACAGTGTGAAAATGTCCAGGCGAGTCTGCATCTGCTTGGCCATGTGTCCTTATGCCTATGGTTTCTCAGATGGACTACTCCAAGCCATCTTGACCTTCAGAATGACCTTCTGTAAATCCAATGTCATCAACCACTTCTACTGTGCTGACCCACCACTCATTAAGCTGTCTTGCTCTGATACTTACATTAAAGAATATGCTATGTTAATATCAGCTGGTTTTAATCTCTCCAACTCCCTCACATTAATCCTGGTGTCCTATGCCTTCATTATTGCTGCCATTTTAAGGATCAAATCAGCTGAGGGAAGGCACAAGGCATTCTCTACCTGTGGTTCCCACATGATGGCTGTTACATTTTTTTATGGGACTCTCTTCTGCATGTATGTGAGACCACCCACTGACAAGACTGTTGAGGAGTCCAAAATAATAGCCGTCTTCTACACCTTTGTGAGTCCACTGCTGAATCCATTGATCTACAGTCTGAGGAATAAAGACGTAAAGCAGGCCTTGAAAACAATACTCGGGCAAAAAGTTATCAGGACAGCGTTGTTTCTTCCTCCATTCAATAAACGACAACAATAGTTTCCTGACAAAAATATGAGTTTTGATCATTTTTTATATTCTCTGTGGCCATATATTTTATATCCTAATTAAATGCTCTCCTTGTTTAAATAAATTATCTAGTCTAATTTTTGTCCTGATTTGTAACCTGTACCATGGACCAATAATATTTAATTTTCACAGTTTGATTAGATTAAAAATCACTAGGAGACATATCTTTTTCTCTTGTACACTTGTGTACGTACATCTACAGAAGTTAACCTGAGGAAAAATATAATTGTTGAAAGTACACAGAACCATCTTCTTGCTTGCCACATGAACTAAATGAAAATGAACAGAGAAGTCATATATACAGTCATTCAACTCATGCTTTCGGAGTGTGAGCACACTGTGACTAATGTATCTCTCTCCTGCCTCTTCGTCTTCCTACCATGACTCTATCCTTTCTTAAATAACGACCAAAATAAGTCCTTCTTCTATTAAGTTACTCCTGGGAGATGTTTCATAACAAAGAGCACAGCAATTGATGCAAACTAGTAACATAGATATCACGGCAGTTCATATTGAAAAAGTGAATCAGTCCACCTCAAATATCTGTCTTCAAATCTGTGTTGTACACAGGCTCCTGGATTAAGCAGCACATTGTATTTGAAAAGAGGCTATTTGAAAAGTATTTAAAGTAAATACTTTGAGAGCTATGCTTTCTGCCTGTATCCCTGCTGTGAACTTGTTATTTAAAAGAGTTTACAGGACACACTGGTTCTCTGATAAATACCTTTCAGTGATAGACCCATCAGCCATTTTGCTGAAGGATTTTTAAGAAATGATGGTGGATCTGTACTCCTCCCCCTATTTAGTAGTTAAAATGAGCAACATGCATCACGATAATGATTTTTTGTGCTTCTGTGGAGAAGGAACCATGCAAGAACCATGAAACTCATAGATTATACTTTTTGTATGTATGTTTGTGAATCCAGGATTCCGAGTTTTGTAAGCTTACTTTCTGTTAAGATTCAGGGTTGGGAGATCACTTTTGACTTCGTCTTCATCTGACAGTTTAGAATATGTTGGTCTGACAATTATGACTACAATCAGAAATGGAGACACACACACACACACACACTCACACACACACACACACAAGATGAGTAGCTGTAAATCATAGCAGGCAGTGATGTTACTGCATTGACTGGTTCTTCTATTACTAGTTTTAGAATGTTTGTTTTGTTGGCAGGGATGATTTTTCTGTAAACGAATTAAGCACTTTCTTTGGCAATATAAAATATCAAAGCTTCAGGATCAGGGCTAAAGATGAACTAAAGGAGCAGGCCAGATCTTCTTTCTCTCAGAATATCTTGTGGTCTAAGGGAGATGAGTATGTCAATAGCTCTATTTCCCCATTAAAATAAGATAAAACCAATCACTCATATAATCTTCCCATTGTATATTAAGTAATTATTCCTTAAGATCATTATATGTTGTTTTGTTATTGCTCATTTAGAAACACTTTGAATGCTTAATTTTTAATTCCCTATGGAAATACCAAAGAAAACAGAATTTCTTATAAATATTTTATAAAATTCTCCAGAATTCAATTTAAGTTTATATGTGCATTCAGAAATGTAAATAAGAAATACTCAAGTTAATAAAAAAGTAAATCTTTAATAATAAAGAGAAGAACTGGGGTGTCCCTCAGTGGTGAAGTGCAAAAAAAAAAACACTCAGGACTATATCTTATATCACATTGCTTATTCCATATGTGCGTGTTGCAAGAATATGTTGTAGGTACACTTAAATGTCAGCTACTGCTTTGTCTGGAAGATTAGTCTATCTTAGTGACTTTAGTATGTTTATTTATTTTATAGGTTTTTTAATATTTTCGTATGTCATCTGTAAGTAAAACTTTTTAACTTTCATTTCATTCATTTCTTTCCTTTTTACTGGATTTTTTAAATTTACATTTCAAATGTTATTTACTATCCTGGGTTCCAGTCCCTAAACCCCCCTATCCTATTCCTCTCCCCCTTTTTCTATGAGGGTGTTCCCCCTCCCCAACCACCCACCCTTTCCTGCCTCCTTGCCCTGACATTCCCCTACACTTGGGGGTTCAGCCTTGGAGGACCAAGGGCTTCTCCACCCATTGGTTTCCAACAAGGCCATTCTCTGCTACATATGCAGCTGGAGCCGTGGGTCTTATTTCTTCCTTGTTGAACATTCTTGTCCTGGAAGAGCCATTTTGTGAAGTTGTACATGGATGTCCATTTTTGTGCCCCATTATTGGGGATACATATTTTATATATGTCTAGTCTTTTTTTTTTTTTTTTGGTTTTTTTTTTTTCGGAGCTGGGGACCGAACCTAGGGCCTTGCGCTTCCTAGGTAAGTGCTCTACCACTGAGCTAAATCCCCAGCCCATATGTCTAGTCTTAAAGCTGGCTATACTTTGTAATTTTCATTCATTATTTTATTGTACACAGTATATTACATTAATACGGGCATTGCAATATAAGTATTTATTGTATATAGAGGTTAGTTTATATCTATCCTGCACTTTGCCATATGTCATTCTTTCCTCTGTTCATTAAGTTGAATTTAAACTTCAAAACATTATTCATGAATGTAAAGTAAGTATGAGTTCTCAATACTCACAGATACACACACACACACACACACACACATATATATATATGTGTGTGTATATATATATACATATATATATATATATATATATATGACTTTACTGATTGTTTCTTTGCTGATACTCCTCATCTATCATAAGTTGAGGAGTTTGGAACCAAATTTATACATCTATGACTATTCTCACATTTTTAGTTTATGAGAAAATTATTGATATAATTTGTTTCCTTGACAGAAAATCAAATCTGAATGTATTATTTATTAACAGACTTGATGTTTTTAAATTTTGGTACTTTTAAATTTTAATATGTCTAGGAGATGTCTATGTTGTATAAACTTGCTTTTTAATAATTTCATTATGTTTAATTATATGATATTGCTGGTTTAATAAATCATTAAGACAATAAAATTATTCATTTTGTAATGTGACTACTTAGTCTTTTCATAATCGTGAGAGGATTTACAGTACAAAATTCTTGTTTTGAAAGAATCATAAAAAGTTAAAGTCCATGAATTATTTCAAAACATTGTACTAATTGTTGAAACTATTTTCTTGTAATAAATAGTGATTCATAACAAAGCATCCTCTGAGAATCAATTTATAAACACATGAAATATGTAGCTCAAGATGACAACCAGGTGATGCAATTCCATCGCTCAAATCCCACGGTTCTATTGAATACGTGTCTAAACCAATTACTACGTTTCTTTAATTATTTCTTTGGGGTGTGTTAAAAAATACTTTGGGAATAAACTCTTCAAGTTACAAATAGGGCATAAATCATTTTAAGCAGTTCCTTGGTTGGACCTCTTCTGTTTCTGTGAAAAGTTTTTCTGAATTCAGGTAGGAAGGAATATCATGACTTTTGTATTTCTAATTTTTCTTTTTGTTTCAGTTTGCATAGTTATGATGAAGAGTCAAGTTCCAGCAAAACTGATTGAATAGTAGTCTAGGGTCTTATCTTGCTGAAGTAAGTGAGTATGTGTGTTAGATTGATTATTGAAAAATACTAAAAATTTATTGAATTTATGTTTGTGATAATCATTCTTATTGCCAAATTGCATTTCAATAATTAGTTCAAAAATTAATGGCCACATGGAAGAAATTAGCTGTTCACTACACTGGTAATATTATAATATTTTAAAGTAAATTCTCTAATATCCCCGAAACACTTTCAGCAAAAATTAATAGGAAAGAAGGGCATAAATTTGAAAAAGAAGAAAGGAGTTTAAAATGAGGAAAGGTAATGAAGGGATGAAGTACTTATATTACAGTCTTAAAAATAAAATAATTAATAAAAAATCAAAAAAGATACATCAAGATTTATTCTTTCTTGCAAAATTTAAATATATATTTTTAAGAAAAAGTTTACCTTTAAATTGTCAAAGAGAGAAATAAGCACACTAGAAAGTATGAGTTTAGAATTGGTAGATTCAAAATTGAAAGGTAGATACGGTAGAAATGGCAGATACTTTCAAAACTGCTCAATCTCTGATAATGCACAATTGCTAACTCAAAATATTATGGAAAGAAGGTGACCCTGTCATGGGAGATGATGTGATTTAAATGAAATCTTAAGAGCCAGAATACAGCAAATACAGAGGCGAATGCCAGCAGTAAACCACTGAACTGAGAACAGGACCCCGGTTGAAGGAATCAGAGAAAGAACTGGAAGAGCTTGAAGGGGCTCGTGACCCCTTTGAACAACAATGCCAAGCAAGTAGAGTTTCCAGGGACTAAGCCACTACCTAAACACTATACATGGACTGACCCTGGACTCTGACCTCATAGGTAGCAATGAATATCCTAGTAAGATCACCAGTGGAATGGGAAGCCCTTGGTCCTGCTAAGACTGAACCCCCAGTGAACGTGATTGTTGGGGGGAGGGCGGCAATGGGGGGAGGGTGGGGAGGGGAACACCCATAAAGAAGGGGAGGGGGGAATTAGGGGGATGTTTGCCCGGAAACCGGGAAAGGGAATAACATTCGAAATGTAAATAAGAAATACTCAAGTTAATAAAAAAAATCTAAAAAAAAAAATAAAAGAGTTTCACTAACAACAAAGACAATTATATGAATCTCGATTATCTAAAGTGACCTAGAAGCCAGGATTGTTCATTGTAAGGTAATAGCATATCGTGCCCTTTATTTGGGAAGTGTAGCAGTGGAAAACTAGGAGAGAATGGAGGTATTGGAATCCATCATGGTAAAGCATACAAGAGTGTACACTCCCAGGAAGTTGTTTATAGGAATAATAACTATATGGTGCATAACTATCTGGCTTATCTTTCTCCATTCTTATTTTCTATCTTACATTACCATTTTCTTTTTAAGACATTTATTTTTGTTTATACGAGTATCGTTTCATTGTCTTCAAGCACATCAGAAGAGGGCATCAGTTCCCATGGCAGATGGTGGTGAGCCACCATGTGGTTGCTGGAAATTGAACTCAGATCTTTGGAAGAGCAGACAGTGTTCTTAAGCCCTGAGCCATTTCTCCTGCCCCACAATACCATTTTCTTAACTCTTTTCACTAACTTCTGTATATCTCTATGCTCAGCCTGGTAGTTAGATGCCAGACTACTGGATTTTTAATTCAGAAACTATTTCCTTTTTTTCCTATGTCCCCTTTCTTGACTAAAATTTCCAGTATTCTCCCACTTCATCTAATTAATATGACTAAAGAACAGCTTTTGTACAGCAGACTGTGGGCACATGGAATAGTGATGCTAACATTCTAGGCTACTCTGCTACCATAAAATTTCATGTAAACAAGTTCCAGAAAAGAGATATGTGCATTTCAACTGGTAGTATTTCAGATACAAATGTAATCTGTACATCTGATTTTATAGATGTTTTTGATTGTTGATTGTGACTTCTGTCTTTCTCATTGGTAGGATCGATATCAGTCACTTGAAGTATTACCTATATATTCACAACATACTGAGTTACCACAAGAGTCTTTTCTATTTAAAAGCAATCTATATATTTTTCCAAATATTGTAATTAGTTTTAATATAGAAAATAAACATAAATGACAACTAAATTACCATTTTTTTATATTTTTCTAACTAACTAGATGCAAGTTGATATTATAGTGCCAGTAAAATTGTATGATGGGTTATATTTCTATTTAGTTTAATTTCATAAAGAATATGCATATTTAAGAACCTTATTAGTATTCATGCTGACTAATAGTTACTAAATTTCAGGTAGATAACAATGCCATAAGGAAAGGGCTATTTATAAGTATGTTGCTGTCTGCTGTTTTCTATTATGATATCTTTGTGATATTTCTCATATACATAAACAAATAGCTTCCATTTCAACTGAAAGTTTCTCATTGGAATGCCTCCATATGAAATGGTCAACTTTCTTGAGAGTTCTACTCTTGTCCTACTAGAAAAGTATTAAAAATGCCTCAATTCCCAGATCAGCCCCATCATTCCTCAATGTCTATCCTTATTTTAAACAGAAATACCTACTTAGATCAAACACATAATATTGAACTATGACATTTAACTATAACTTTCTTCACCCTTATTGTGTGACATCAACCACCTTTTTGAAAGCAAAAGCCATTATTGGTCATCTTGTTTTGTTTTGTTTTTCCTCTCCAGTATGTGTGGTGCTCTAGTATGTAGTCACTTGTGTATTAGCTTATTTTAATTAAGTATGCAGCATTCTGAGTGTGCCATCAACATAATTTGTACTTGTGTTTGATTCAGCTATCGCGAACAGATTATGTATTTGAGATATATAGCTGGTAGGTTTGGTACTATGTGCAATTACTGTACCATAGTAGAACAGGTCTGCAGATTTTTTTTTATTCTTTGATTGAGGACAGATTGAAATATAAAATTAATTTCTAAAAATATTTTGGTAGATTTTGCTGAAAAATAATGGATTCAGAAACTTAAAATAGTAACCTCATAGCCATAGTGTATTAGAACATGGGACACACATTAGCATATAGTAAAAATTATACCTCATAGTCAGAGTAACTGTTTACACAGAAACTATTCTTTGGCTCATTTTAGTTGACTCTTATGCCCACCACCTTGCTTACTGTGATTGATTGAATAAATAACTGTGCTAGTCAATTGAATTTACTCTTCTATACAATTTATTTTTAAAACTTTAAAAAAGCCTAAAAATAGCACCAAAATCAATAATTAAAATACATTATAGAGTGTCCCAACCATTAATGTGTTGATGTATTTATCAATTAGAGATGATACTGACTTGATACTATCTGAGAATATAATTTGTTAATTACAAAACCACATTCTGCCCTCTGGATTGATAGTAATTACATCCCTTTTCATTAATTTTCCCTTTACTACAACAAAGATAGTTGAACTTTTTCTGCATTTAATTAGAAAGGTTAAATTCAAATTTCTGTTCCACCACCAGAACAGAATTGCCAAATTTTGTCATGTGTTGTGAAACATTTGATTTGGGGGCAGGGAGAACAAATGAAAAAGTAAATTGATAAGAAAATGAAACCATGACCTAAGTATTTGTGGTGAAATTTTCCTTCACGTGTGTCATACCACGTGCTGTATGAAAACCCTTTACTTAGTAGCTCATATTGGTCTTGGTTATCCTGTCTGTAACTTCATCCTTTTGCATTTCAACAGTAATGTTATATTATGAAACATTAAGATTATAGTAGCAAAATAGATCTGGAGAGAATTTACTTCTGGTATCTTTAATTCCATGCTTTCTTTATTTCTTTTTGACACAAGGGGATTAAATTCTCCAAAGTGGGGCTTTTAGATATACACACAGTGTGAGTCACTGGTAAATCTTTCCTGATTGTTAAGAAGGAGACCACTGTTTCATAACAAACTATAATGTGTACTTGGAAGTTTATCCCAATTGGACCTATTACTGGGTCATGATTACCTCTTTCACCCTAAATCTCTGTCTTGCCCTTCTTAGGTTAGCTAATTACCAGAGAGAGTAGAACACTCAGTTGAATGTGAGCAAACAAATTAAAGAAATGTCTTTATAAGTGCCTCCAGTATTCTACTACTCCTCTGAACTATCATCCTTGGATATAGGACCAGGATAGTTTCTAAACTGTCAGAGTTCAAGGGAATTATTCAAACTAGTCAATCTTGAGCTTTCTTACCCTGCTTTGCTCATTCTTTCCACAAGAAAAATAGTAACAGGCTCTTGACCACACTTTCTGTTTTGTCCTGAACCTGGGAAGCCTTGTGATCCTTTCTGGGTAGGCATGATCTATACCTGTGCTGTTAGCAAATTGGGGCAATGTGAAATCTACTTAAGCATACCAGCCTAGACTGGAGAGATAACTCAGTGGGTAAAGAACCTGCCTTAACCACTTTACCACATGTATATGAAACATTTGTTCCATAGAATCCATTTAAGTTGGTTGTGATAACAGTCTGTAAACTTCAGTGTTCCAGTGTTGATATGAGAAGCAGAGACACAGTAGAATCCTGAGAAGCAAATTTGTCAGATCATTTAACAGCAAGAGATGCTGAATCCCTGTCGCAAACAATGTGGAAGGCAAGGACGGACGGACACACACACACACACACACACACACACACACACACACACAGAGAGAGAGAGAGAGAGAGAGAGAGAGAGAGAGAGAGAGAGAGAGAGAAAGAGAGAGAGAGAGAACAAAAGGTTGTTTTTGTTTTGTTTTTTTAAAGATTTGAAAAATCTAATGTACTAGCTCTAATATTCTCAGAGCTTAGCAATATCTATTTGTGGACGAATAATAAGAGAAAGGGGAAAAGAGAGAAAATGTCTAACATGCATTTCCTTTACCCTTCTTTGACTCATCTAAGTCAGCATGCTGGCACCTAAGAAAATGGTCAGAGGCAATTACTCCATGGTGACTGAATTTATTCTCTTGGGATTAACAGATCGTCCAGAGCTGCAGCCTTTGCTTTTTGTGCTCTTCCTGGTGATCTATCTGATCACTGTGGGAGGGAATCTTGGCATGATGGTGTTGATCAGGATAGATTCACGACTGCATACCCCTATGTACTACTTTCTTGCCAGTTTGTCATGTTTGGATTTGTGCTATTCTACTAATGTGACCCCCAAGATGCTGGTAAACTTTTTAGCAGAGAAGAAAACCATCTCATATGCGGCTTGCTTAGTCCAGTGTTATTTTTTCATTGCTATGGTGATTACTGAATATTATATGCTAGCTGTGATGGCCTATGACAGATACATGGCCATCTGCAACCCTTTGCTTTACAGCAGCAAGATGTCCAAAGGGGTATGTGTGCGTCTGATTGCCGGGCCCTATATATATGGCTTTCTTAGTGGCCTGATGGAAACCATGTGGACATATCGCTTGACCTTCTGTGGCTCCAATATTATCAACCACTTCTACTGTGCTGACCCTCCTCTCATCAGACTCTCCTGCTCTGACACATTCATTAAGGAAACATCGATGTTTGTGGTAGCAGGATTTAACCTCTCCAATTCGTTGCTCATAATCCTCATTTCCTACCTGTTCATTCTCATTGCCATCTTGAGGATGCGTTCTGCTGAAGGTAGGCGCAAAGCCTTTTCTACCTGTGGGTCTCACCTGGTGGCAGTGACTGTGTTTTATGGGACTCTATTCTGCATGTATGTTAGACCTCCCACAGACAAGTCAGTGGAGCAGTCCAAAATAATTGCCGTGTTCTATACTTTTGTAAGTCCCATGTTGAACCCTATCATTTACAGTCTGAGGAATAAGGATGTGAAACACGCTTTTCGGAAGCTGGTCAGAAGAAATGTGCTTTCAAAGTAAAATCATCCTGTCTTTATAAATTAAATAAAAATTTTGTTTATGAAAATGACATCCAACTTTTTGTAGAAATTCACTTTATACACAAGATGAAAATCCATATTCTTTTATTCAAAGTACATAATAAAAAGGTATAAAAGATTAACAGTTTACATACTGTGTGGAAGTGCAACACATGTGTAAATGTGGGAGACTGTTATTCTATTACTGTACCCTTTTACATTCATGTCTTTATACATTAGTTTTACATTATAAAAATTATACATTTATTACAGTAAAATATCCAATTTTAATATAAATATAAAAGTGAAAAGGAGTGAAGTATTTCTGCCCTTCATCTTCATCTTCATTCATAGTGCCCAGACAGACTAGTAACAGTTTTAAAAACTTTTAGAAAAAGAAAGTATATATCCACAAATAAATGTGTAATTATGTTTGTATACATAGACACAAAATTGGCAAAACATATTTTGAAGGACAAAGCTGATTTCTTGCAAGAGTGTCGTTGTATAGTCCAAGATTATTGGTAGATGTGATGGGATTGTAGTATATCACAGGATGTTCAGTAGGTGTGCTTAGTTACCCTCTTATGTTTTGATGCCTTCCATTTACCTACTTCCTCCTACTTGTAAGAATCACTTTCAGTAAAACACTTTTCTACCAAAGGGGAATACCAGAGCCACCATATGTGTGCTGAGAACTTACCCCATGTCCTCTGCAAGACCTAATATGTTTTTAAACTGCTGAACAACCTTTCCAGATGCTATGTATTAACTCTAGATCCAGGCACTCGAAAAGATTTCTTTAGAGCAGTATCTTTTGCCTTCATAAACTTTTTATTGTAGAATTAACTAGCGACATTTCACATTTCTAGAACCAAAATTCCTTACATCTTTCCTTATTTCTTTACTAATCTATCGATTTTAGAATGGACCAATATTTGATCTTTTTACCTCAGTTTTAATATGATCCAGTATTGTGTACCATGAATAGAATGATTTATAATTTTCTTTTAAAGTATTTATTATGCTAAAGAAAGCAATATTTTTCTTTTAAGTTACAGTTTTGGTAAATTTGCTGTGCTGTGGGCTAACAAAGACAGCCACTGTTTCCTAAGTCTCTCTATGGGTATGCATTGCTACTATTATCAAAAGAGTTTTCAGGAGTCTTGGGATAGTTTATTTGTAGAAATTCTAACAGTGTAAGGAGAATGAAAGCAGATGATACAATTATCTGGGTGTTATAATGCAAGAATGTCCAAGTGCTTAAGTAGTGTCAACTCCTTCTCAGTATAGTAAAGTCAACCCTATGGCTAAGGCACAGACTTGCTCCGTTTCACCAGGTGTGTACGGGGCCATCAATTTGGAACTGCACTTGTTGGATTGGATATCAACACAAAAGAGAAACCCACAGAATGTCCTTATTCTGTTCAATAGAAGTAATCTTTCTTTTTGGTTTTTCAAAGTTTTCTGTTTGGGGCTCAACAAAAAAGTGGCAATTTCAGCTTAGGCATTCTATATTAAGGCCCACAATTATTTATGCCAAGTGATATACTTCAAATATCTCTACTTTGAACATCCTATTGTTAATACATTCTCTGAAAAATATAAAGATGATTTTACAGTATTTACTATTTCGTTTGATTCTCCTTAAAAACTTATATATAGTACTATCTAAACAGTCATGTAATTTTGCAAAACCAGTCACACTATTATTCCTAATTTTTAGTTTTTTTAGATCTCAGGGTCTATATATGTTCTATACTTTCATTGTAAAGACACTATTTAATGGTACATATAATTTAATGGTACACATTATAATGGTACATATAATATTATAAGCATAGCATACATTTTATGTCAGATGTTTTAGGAGACTGATGTGAAAACATTTACACGTATACATACATGCTCATATGAAGAAGAGAAAAAAACATACATTTTAAAATTCATAACATCTTTTTATTTGCGTGTGACAGCAGCAAATTTCAGGAGTTGGTTTCCCCCTTCTTAACATTCTCATTCAATCAAACTCTCATGGATATTTGACTGCAAAAGGGCTACACATCTGGCTGCCAATAAGTGTATTGGAAATTGAATTAGTAGTAGTCTAGTTGTTTTTGTTTTATTTTGTTTTATTTTCTTTTGTTTTATTAAGAAGCATTAATGGAGAAAATCAATGTGTTTTGCCACAGTGTGGTTTCTCAGACAAAATTAAACTAGATTTTAATACAGACCACATTGTCATCCTCAATGTGCTGAGTAGTTTATACAGGAACATATTTTACCAAAAAATAAGGCTTTTACTACTCTGTAGGCCAGAAAACTTGCTGTTTAATCGTACCTAATAAATATGAGGTAATAGTATAATCTTAATGAGAGAATCATTAGCAAAACTGAGATAGTATCTGTTTTATGTGTTTTTAATTAACTATTTTATTCACTTACATCCTCAGTAACCCCCTCACAGAGTTCTCCCCACCTCTACCTCACCTCTGAGAAAGTGCCCCACCCTGGGTGTCTTCCCACCCAGGGGCATCAAGCCTCTGCAGGATTAGGTGCATCCACTTGGGTTTTTTTGAGCTGCCAAATAAACAGAAGGAGAAAGAATAAGATTTTTGCAAAACTGAATGTGCCAGTTAATTTTATGGGATAACTGAAGAGAAAAAAATAATCCTAAATGTAGGCGGCACCATTCCATGGGCTGGAATCCAGACTGAAAGGAGAAAACAGCTGCACACAGACATTCATCTGGCTCTATTTTCTGTTTACGGACGCAAGGTAATCAGTTGCTTCAAACTCCTGGAGCCATGCCTTTATGAACTGTATCAACTGAAAGTATAAGCCACAATGATGATATCCGCTGGAACCATAAGCCAAAATAAAGTATTATTCCCCTGTAATTCCTGTTACGAATCAGTGACAACAGAAAGAAGAGTGACAGGTACAACCAGACCTGTAGCTGGAGAAAGAATCCCAAGGTTGGCTCTCACAATTGTAAATAAAGAGTAACAAAAAAAAAAGAAATAGTTTCTATTTTGTGGAGGAGGATGGAAAATATTTAAACCCTCTTAATATTTTCTTTAGTTTTGAAAATATTAGACTTATATAAAACCACATATGATCTCACCTTCCTTTATCTCACAACTCTGACTCCTTCTGTGTTGTCTGCCAATGTACTTTGCTCCATCTTCACTTGTTTCTGATAATTAGTGAATTCAGTTAGAGGTGCCTATATGTACATGGGTGTGGGCAATACAGTAGAGGATGAGAATCCTGCCAGTTGCTATCCCATCCATAAAGAAACGATGTTCCTGGTAACAATGTACTGTGAACAGCTATTTAGTAAGGTAGGGAGAAGGGGATGGAGATATTCTATACTGGGATTTATTCTGAATTGATCACCACTAGATCTTGTGTAGGTAACACGGCTATTGTGACGTCACAGTTTCAACAGCCATGTTATGTTCAGGAGAGCGCACTGCTCTTGAGACACTATTTCTATGAAACTCAAGGTATCACTGTAGCCTTCCAGCTTTCCAGTAGAAACTAATTCAGTATGTGAATAAAGGGGTTTTAGCTTACAGTAAACTTTTCTTGTGGTTTTTCTCCAAATAGGAATGCATAATTACAAAAGACAAGCAACTATAGTTTGTTTAGATCGGAAATAACTGGATGATAGACCTATTGACATGTTATTGAGGTTATTTCTAGATTGGGTTTACTGGGGCAGGAGACAAGCGCTAACTGTCTATCTGTGGGCTATGGTTCTATCCTAAATAAAAATGAAGAAGCAAGAATAACACTCAATTCTTCTCTCTTCCCCTTTCGGACTGCTGACCTTATATGGATAGCAATGTCACTTTCCTTACTAAGATAGAATTTCACCTGAACTGGAAAGTAAACCCTTCCTTTCTGACATTGTTTTGTCAGGCAGTAATCACAGTTATGAAAAATAGAATCCATCTTACCAGCAGGCAGAACCTACACATTTGTTTTTTCAGATGTGAATTTGAGATAAGAGAGAAAATTAGAACAGTTTAGAAGTATTTTGTGAGTAAAAAAGAGAACTAATATACTAAATGCTTTAAAATGTTCATCCTGAGGATGCAGCGTCTGTATTGTGTAGTAAAATTGGGATGTGAATTTTATCATATGAAGAATGAGGTCACAATTTCCTGAAGAAGAAAAACCCATTAATGAAAATTTGATTGGTATCCAAACTATGGATTATTAGATTGCAAGAAAAATTGGGTGAGTTAAACAGGATGAGTGTGAAATGTTCTGTGGACATATTTCCTCTTAATTTGTTAACTATGATATTTTCAAGCTAAGTTGCTTTACTAATATCTCTCTCACACACACAAACACAAAGAATACATAACCTCTGAACTTCAATGACTATAGAATGTATAACCTAACCTAGGAAAATAACAAGTTAAAGAGGTTTTCTCAATTAATTTAAATTGTTTCAAATTTCTCTATTTTTATTCATTTGTTCTTTCATTTTACTAAGCACAGAGTAATATAAAATAAACAAACAAAATTTCTAAAATGACCTCACATTGGTAATTTTGAAAGGAATATGTTTTCCCTACATTAATGCTGGCTGCTTGATTACATAATGCCAGCTCATGCAGGACAACGGTTCTAAGATCCTTACCCAGAACGATGAAGTCCCTGGAGAGATGCTTCAGTTCTTCCTAACCCCCAGGTTAAAATAACCCAGCTGCCTTCTGGGACTTGTAATTGGAGGGATTGATGACTTCAGATTTTTTCTTTTTTTAATGCTGTAGAGAAAAAAGTCTATATATATATATACAAGCAAACATTTTCCTTATAAGCATTGAAGGCCCATTTTGGTTTTCCTACCTCCATAGTTCTTTAGAGGTGAGTGGTTTGAAAATAGCCAAAGTGCTGCTCTATAAACTGCTCATGTTGTTTTGTTTCTCATGGACTGCAAGCATTTATTCAAAAGTGTCAACTGTGGCTCGATAACTACTATATAACCCTGTATATTTTGACTTATCTATGTGTATGTATTGTACCAAGGTTCAGGGGCTGGGCATTTGTGTTTTAAATGTTAAATAAATAGTCACATGGCCAAGTGGAAGGTTGTAAATTCAAGGCCAGCTGACATTTTATATACAGGCATTTCTCAAATACATGCTGAAATAAAATTTATATCTATACTTGTAAGCACATACATCATCTATCTATCAATCTATCATCGATCATCTATCTTCTATCTACCTATCACTCATATATTTATAGAAAGAGAGAAAGCAACGCACACACACACACACACACACAAACACACACACACACACACACAGAGAGAGAGAGAGAGAGAGAGAGAGAGAGAGAGAGAGAGAGAAGCACATTTTACAGAAAACTAACTAAAATTGCACCCTGATCTCAGTAGTTAATCCAGATTGAGAGCAAATGAAAACATGGAAAATTTGCCATTTGTTTGTTTTATATTTTGCTTTAGTTTTGCCTTTCTCCCTTCAAAAGCTATTCTTTAAGACCAGGTTTTACTTTGAAAAGTAATATTTTGTGATTATGGGATGAAGTTGAATTTTTAAAATTTTTTTTTATCTTTATTTACTTGAGTATTTCTTACTTACATTTCGATTGTTATTCCCTTTCCCGGTTTCCGGGCCAACATTCCCCCTAGCTCCTCCCCCTCCCCTTCTATATGGGTGTTCCTCTCCCCATCCTCCCCCGATTACTGCCCTCCCCCCGCAACAATCACGTTCACTGGGGGTTCAATCTTGACAGGACCAAGGGCTTCCCCTTCCACTCACTGGTGCTCTTACTAGGCTATTCATTGCTACCTATGAGGTTGGAGCCCAGGGTCAGTCCATGTATAGTCTTTGGGCTTAGTCCCTGGAAGCTCTGGTTGGTTGGCATTGTTGTTCATATGGGGTCTCGAGCCCCTTCAAGCTCTTCCAGTTCTTTCTCTGATTCCTTCAACGGGGGTCCTATTCTCAGTTCAGTGGTTTACTGCTGGCATTCGCCTATGTATTTGCTGTATTCTGGCTGTGTCTCTCAGGAGAGATCTACATCCGGTTCCTGTCAGCCTGCACTTCTTTGCTTCATCCATCTTATCTAGTTTGGTGGCTGTATATGTATGAGCCACATGTGGGGCAGGCTCTGAATGGGAATTCTTAACCAAGACTGTGAAATTCCAGTCTGTGATGAATGATCACTGGACACCTATCTACTTTCACAACTGCAGATAAACATCCTGAACTAAGTCACTTCTATATTCCAATCCAGATCTGATATCTCAATAATTAGCCTGTATAATTTTTACCGAGTTAACTGAAAAATAGATATAAAGTTTTCTCAAACCATTAATGTAGGTCATTTTCCCACTAATTAGGAAATATATAAAATGTAAATTATAATTTATAAAGACATAAAATGATTGTAAGCTACCCCTTTTAAAAAATATATATACAGCATAAAATTTTTTTATAAGGCTTGGTCTAAAATCCATCGTATCATGCAATTTCTTATGGTTAGTCCTCCTTTGAGTAAAGTTATCTAGAAAATTTTATCTCAGAAACAGCAAAGTTCTTTTTTCTATTAACAATGAATAGAAGAAAATCTGAGAATTAGAAATAGATATGCGGTTTAAAAGTAAAATGTACAAAGCAGAAATGGAGATTGGTAAGAATTCTAAATTAGGCTAAGAGCTTTTATGGTTCAAAAGAAAATACAAGCAAATTAAAAAAAAACAACAAGATTCTCACATAGGTTGAAACTCAGGAGCCAATGTGTTTTTGCTGGTGTTTAAAACATTAAGTTCAAGTGTACTGATAGACTAATGGGGAAGAAGGCATGATAGAAAAAAGGCAAAAAAATGAAAAGAGGGGCAATTCTAGCAAAATATTTTTAAATTGTCACCCTCTTTATGGATTGTCTAATTCAACATAAATTTTTATTTTCCTTTGTAGTACATCATGAAGAGAAACTTCACTTCTGTGACTGAATTCATCCTCCTGGGACTTACCAACTATGCTGAGCTTCAAATTCTGCTTTTTGTACTGTTTCTGGTGGTATATGTGGTCACAGTGGCAGGCAACCTGGGCATGATCCTGCTCATCAAGGCCAATGCCAGGCTCCACACACCCATGTACTTTTTCTTGAGTCACTTATCCTTTGTGGATATGTGCTTCTCTTCCAATGTGACCCCAAAGATGCTCCAGATTTTCCTTTCAGAGAGGAAAACTATTTCCTACTCTGCATGCTTGGTCCAATGTTACCTCTTCATTGCGTTGGTTCATGTTGAAATCTATATCCTGGCTCTGATGGCCTTTGATCGATACATGGCCATCTGCAACCCTCTGCTTTATGGTAGCAAGATGTCCCAGAATGTGTGCACATCTCTAGTTACAGTACCTTATGTGTATGGGGCACTCACTGGTCTGATGGAGACCATGTGGACTTACAACCTGGCTTTCTGTGGCCACAATGAAATCAATCACTTCTATTGTGCTGATCCACCACTGATTAAGCTGGCTTGTTCTGACACTTATCACAAAGAAACCTCCATGTTTGTTGTAGCTGGATTTAACCTCTCCCTCTCCCTGCTCATCATTCTCACTTCCTACCTGTATATCTTTCCTGCTGTTCTGAAGATTAGCTCTACAGAAGGCAAGCGCAAAGCTTTCTCTACCTGTGGCTCCCATCTGACAGCTGTCATCATATTCTATGCAACACTTTTTTTCATGTATCTCAGACCAACATCCAGAGAATCTGTGGAACAAGGCAAAATGGTTGCTGTGTTCTATACCACTGTCATTCCCATGTTGAACCCCATGATTTACAGCCTGAGGAACAAAGATGTGAAAGAAGCAATAAGCAAAGAATTGTCACACAAAAAAATGTATTTTTCTGAGAAAAAAAGATTAAACTTTCTTTTGTACTCATGGCACATTTTGTAGAAATTCTAATTGTTTCCAAAGTTGCAGAAATAGTACTGACAGGAAATTAAAGTATGACAAGACAATAGAGAGCAGGGGATTGCATTAGTTTAATTCTTTTCTGAAATGGAAACTCATTAAATTTTGGTTATAAAATTTCATATGCCTGCATCTGTCTCCCTTTTTAGTCAAATTTTATTACATGTTCCTTTGGCTTTCTGTTGTGTTTTTCACCCCTTTGAATTTGTGGCTACACCTGGAAGACAAATTATGTTAAAATTCATAGGGGACAATTTTCTGTCAGTACCAATCATTTGATATCTCTTTAATTTATTTCTTATTATATTTAAGACATTGGCTACTTGACCATAAGGAATGATATGTAATTATAAGACAACCTCCACAAAATACAGCATAATGATAAATAGCTTTTGTTTTTAAGATCATCTGTTGAATGTGCTTGTTTCCACAACATGATACAATCTTTCTTAATAGGCTGAGTATTAAACACCATGAATTCGAAGATAATGTGTCTTGGCAGAATTTTTCTGTGCATTTATCCAAATGGTTAAAATTAGTTCTACTTCATAATTTTAAAATTATTGATGAATAATTATACATATAGTTTTAATTATCAAATACTATCATGGTGAGTAAATATGCTTTTTTTCATTTATACCCCATCCATAATTTTTATACAGGACAATTTATCTTCATTTCTTTGAAGAATTAAACAATTTTGAATCATGTTAATATTACTACTTATCATTTTAATATGAACTTGATTTAGCAGTATCTTTTTTATTAATTTTAAGTATTAGCATTTTATCAAACTCCTGAATTCTTGCTCTACATGAGTTCCATTTGTTTTAGAATAGAATATTTTCATATTAGTCTAAATTAAAGTGGATATTACTGCAGGATATAATAGTTATGTCTTTGAAATAACGATACTCGAGAAGATGGTTTGTGGGCCTTGAAGGTAATAGGAACTCCACAGTAAGACCAACAGAGTCAACTAACCTGGACCTTGGGACTCTTAGAGTCTGAAACACAAACCAAAGAACATACAAGGGCTGGATCTAGTTCTCCCAACATATACGTAGCAGATTGAAGCTTCGTCTTCATGTGGGTCACAAAGAACTTGAAGGGGGCTACCCAAATCTGTTGCCTATATGTCGGATATATCCTTCCAGCTGGGATGCCTTGCCTGGACTCAATGGTTGAAGAAGTGCCTAGGCTCATAGAGACTAGAATAGCCAGGGTGGGAGAAGATCCAAGGGGCCCCCACCCGCTCAGGGGAGATTGGGACAGGGGAAGGATTGTGGGAGGAGGTGTCAGGAGGAGAGCAGTCAACAAGATATAGAATGAATAAGAAAAAAAAAGTACTGAGGGTTGAATCCAGAGTCTTAAATTCTGGGAAGCAGTATAACACTAAATCACATGCACAACCATTTTATAATCTCAATCTAAAAAAGACATGCATTTAGACCATCAAATAGTAGGTTATGCAGTCAGGTCCTGAACCACAGCAGAAAATTTAATGATTTAGAATTTAAGTTACTTAACTGCTTTCACTTTTAATTACTTTTGCAAAAACTATGAAGAAGACTAGTATAACAGAGGACAGCTGTTATCTCAGATTTCTGGTGGTGATCTTTTTGGGATACCAGATCACTTCTCTGCTGTGCGAAACATGGCCATGCTGATATACAAAAGGAGAAAAGATTTTTTTCCCAATCTATAGATTGCTGATTTGTCCTATGGACTATTTTTTTGCATTACAGAAGCTTTTCAGTTTCATGAGGTCCCATTTATCAATTCTAGATCTTAGAGCCTGAGCCATTGGAGTTCTGTTTAGGAAGTCCCACTGACCATCTCCACCACCAGCAGTGCCAGTGAGTTCGAGACTCTTTCCCACTATCTCTTCTATTAGATTCAGTGTATCAGGTTTTATGTGGAGGTCATTAATCCACTTGGACTTGAACATTGTGCAAGGTGGAAAATATGGATCTATTTTCATTTCTCTATATATAAATTGTCATTGAGACTGCACCATTTATTGAAGATACTTTCTTTTTTCCATTGCATATTTTTGACTTCTTCATCAGAAATCAAGTGTACATAAATATGTAGTTTTATTTCTGGGTCTTCAATTATATTGCATTGATCAACCTGTCATCTCTGTATCAATGCCATGCAATTTTTAGTCACTATTGCTCTGTACTACAGCTTGAAGTCAGAGATGGTAATATTCCAAAAGCTTTTTATTGCTAAGAATTGTTTTTTGTATCCTAAGTTTTTTGTTTTTCCATATGAAATTGAAAATTGTTCTTTCTATGACTTTGAAGAATTGTGTTGGAATTTTGATGGGGTTTGTGTTGAATCTGTAGATCTTACTACCAAACCAGGAACATGGTAGATCTCTTCATTTTCTGAGGTCTTATTCAATTTCTTTCTTTTTAAAAAAATTTATTGAATATTTTATGTATTTACATTTCATGTGTTATCCCCTTTCCCAGTTATCCTCTCTCCCATAACCCTTCCCTGTGCTTCTATGAAAATGCTTCCACTCTCAACTCAACAACCTGGCATTCCCCTACACTGGGAAAATGAGCCTTCACAGGTCTAAAAGCTTCTACTCCTATGGATGCCAGACAATGCCATCTGCTGCTACATATGCAGCTGGAGCCATTGGTCCCTCCATGTGTACTCTTTGGTAGGTGGTTTAGTACCTGGGAGCTCTGGGCAATCTGGTTAGTTGATATTTCTGTCCTTTCTATGGGGTTTCAAACCCCTTCAGCTCCTTCAGTTCTTTCTCTAACTCTTCCATTGGGAAGTTCTCATCTAGATCTTTCACTTATTTGGTTAGAGTTACTCCAAGATACTTTATGTTATTTGTGGCAATTGTAAAGGGTGGTGTTTCCCTATTTTCTTTCTCACCTCATTTATCTTTTGTATAAAGGAAGGTTACTGTTTTTTTTTCAGTTAACTTTATCCAGCCACTTTGCTGAGATTGTTTATCAACTGTAGAATTTCTCTGGTAGAATTTTTGGGTCACTTATGTACACTATCACATCATCTGCAAGGAGTGATACCTTGACTTTTTCTTTGCCAATTTGTATCCTTTTTATCTCCTTTTGTTGTACTATTGCTCTAGCTAGAAGTTTGAGTACAATATAAAATAGATACAGGGAGAGTGGACCGCCTTGTCTTCTCCCTTATTTTATTGTAATTACTTCAAGTATTTCTTCATTTTGTTTGATATTGGCTGTTGATTTACTGTATTTTGCTTTTATTATGTTTAGGTATGGGCTGTGAATTCCTGACTTTTCCAAAACTTTTAACATGAGGGGGTGTTGTGTTTTTCAGCATCTAATGAGATGATTATGTGATTTTTTTATTGAATTTGTTTTTAAATAATGGATTACATTAATGGACTTTCATATATTGAACAAATCTTTCATCTTATTAACCCCACATCCAATAGATGGCCAATATCCAAAATATTAAAGAACTCAGAAAAGCTAACCTCCAAAAATACTGAAGAGCCCATCAAAAATAAAGGAGTATAGAGATAAACAAAATTCACCACAGAGGAATCTCCAATGGCCTAGAAACAATTAAAGAAGTGAACAAAGTCCTTAGTGATCAGGAATACACAAATCAATTGCCCTAAGATTCCACCATATGCCAAAAAGAAACTCAAGTGACAGCACATATTATTGAGTATGAGGAGAAATTTTCTCAATTGCTGTTGGGATTGCAGACTGTTACAACCACTCTAGAAATCAATCTGGAGGCTCCTCAGAAAAATGGAAATTAGATCTACCTGAAGATTCAGCTATACCACTCTTAGGAGTATACCTAAATGATGCCCTACCACATCACAGGGTCACATTCTCCACTATGTTCATAGTGACCTTATCTGTGATGGCCAGAAGCTAGAACAATCCAAATATCCCACAAAGGAAGAATGGATATAGGAAGTGTGGTTCATTTACACAGTGGAATACTATTCAGCTATTAAGAATGAGGACATTATGAGTTTTGAGCCAAATGAATGAAACAAGAGAATAACAACCTAAGTGAGTTACTGAATAGTACCAAAAGGGCATACATAGTATGTACTCACTAATAAGTGGATATTAGCTCCCAAACTACAGAAGACCCAATATACAATTCACAGAATCCAAGACAGTTAACAAGTCAAGGGGCCCAAGTGAGGATGGTTCAATTCCACTTAGGAGAGAGAAGAAAACGATCATGTGAGGCAGAGGTTGGGAGGGATCTGAGTGGGAGAGAGGACAGGGAAGTGAAAAGTGGAACATGGTCAGGTATTGGCTGGGGGCTGGAATGGGAAAGCAGCACTGAGGGCCAGAAGAAAGAATGGAAATATGCAACCAATGAGGATGGAAGGTAGAGGAAACTTCTAGAATGTACCAGAGACCCAGGAGGTAAGAAATTCTCAGGAGTCAAAGAAAGGAACCTTAGATGAAATATCTAACAGTGGGGAGAATGAACTTGTAGAATCCACCTCAAGTAGAAAGATAGGGCATCAAGAGGAGGGATGGGTTACCATCCCACAGTTAAAAAAAAACTAATCAAGTTTTGTTCCTATCTGAAAGAATGCAAGGAAAAACTTGGAGAAGAAACTGAGTGAAAGATGGTCCAAGGACAGGCCCAACTTAAGATCCATCTCAAGGGGAGGCTCCAAGGTCTAACAATATTACTGATGCTAGGGTGTGTTTAAGGAGCCTAACATAACTGTGGTCTGAGAGGTCCAACAAACAGCTGGTTGAGGCAGATGCAGATATTACACCAAAACATTGGACTGAAGTTGGGGAACCATATCTGAATTAGTGAAAGGATGGAAGAAGCTGAGGAGAATGGCAACACTATACAAAGACCTGCAGCCTCAACTTACCTGGATGCCCTGAGATCTCTCAGTTCTTGAGCCAGCAACCAGACAACATTCATGAGCTAGTCCAAGGTCTTGGACACATAAACAGCAGAAGATTTACTGCTCTGGCCTCAGTGGGAGAAGATGTGCCTAACTCTCTCTCAAGAGACTTGAGACTCCAGGAAGTGGAAAGTCCTTGTGAGGGGGGCATCCTTTTGAACATTGGAGGTGGTAGGGGGAGGAGGAATCGGATGAGGAACTCTGGGAGTGAGGACCTGGAAATGAGCAATGACTGGACTGTAGAAAAAAAGAAACAAAATAAGTAAAAAACAATGCAGGATGAGGAAAATAATGAAATCATTCTTAAGTATCAAGTTTTTATCAGATACTTTATTTATTTACATTTCAAGACTTATCCACTTTTCCTGTTTCCCCTCTACGTATCCCCCAATCCCACCCTGACTCCCCCTGCTTCTATGAGGATACTCCCCCAGTAACCCACCCACACCCCCCTGTCTCCTCTCCCTGGCCTTCCCCTAAACTGGGACATCCAGTCTTCACAGGACCAAGGGCCTCTCATCCCATTGATACCTAATAATGCCATCATCTGCTACATATGCTGCTGGAGCCATGGGTCCCTCATATGAAATCTTTGGTAGTGGTTTATTCCCTGACAGTTCTGTGGTTGTTGTACTTCCTTTGGGGTTGCAAAACCCTTTAGCTAAGTGAGTCCTTTCTCTAACTCTTCCATTAGGGAACCAGCTCTTAATCCAATGGTTGGCTGTATGCATGTACCTCTGGATTTGTCAGACTCTAGCAGAGTCTCTCAGGAGACAGTCATATCTACCAGGCTTCTGTCAGCATGTACTTCTTGGCATTTGCAATAGTGTCTGGGTTTGCTGACTCTATATGGGATGGAAAACCAGGTCGGGCAGTCTCTGGATAGCCTTTCCCTTAGTTTCTGCTCCATTATTTGTCCCAGTATTTTATCCCATGCGTGTTTTGCTTCCCTTTCTAAGAAACTCGGTACCTTGGGTATACCGAGTTTGGGGCTAATATCCGCTTATTAGTTAGTGCATACCATGCGTGTTCTTTCTGATTGGGTTACCTCACTCAGGATGATATTTTCTGGTTCCATCCATTTGCCTAAGAATTTCATGAAGTCATTGTTTTTACTAGATGAGTAGTAAATGTACCTCATTTTCTGTATCTATCCCTCTGTTGAAAGACATCTGGTATTTTTTCCAGATACTGGCTATTATAAATAAGACTGCTAGGAAAATAGTGGAGCATGTATCCTTAATATACTTGGAGCATATTTGGGTATATGCCCAGGAGTGGTATAGCTGGGTCCTCAGGTAGTACTATGTCCAATTTTCTGAGGAGCTTCCAGACTGATTTCCTGAGTGGTTGTACCAGCTTGCAATCCAAACAGCAATGGAGTAGTATACCTCTCTCTCCACATCCTCTCCAGCACCTGTTGTCACCTGAGTTTTTTTTTTTTTTATCTTATCCATTCGGACTGGTGTGAGGTGGAATCTCAGGGTTTTTTTAATTTGCATTTCCCTGATGAATAAGGATGTTGAACATTTCTTTAGGAGCTTCGCAGCCATTCAATATTCCTCAGTTGAAAATTTTTTATTTAGCACTGTACCACATTTTTAACAGGGTTATTTGATTCTCTGGAGTCTAACATCTTGAGTTCTTTGTATATATTGGCTATTACATGTAAGATTGGTAAGGATCTTTTCCTAATCTGTTGTTTGTCATTTTCTCATAATGACAGTGTCCTTTACCTTACAAAAATTTTGCGATTTTATGAAGTCCCATTTGTAAATTCTTGATCTTAGAGCATAAGCCATTGATGATCTTTTCTGAGATTTCCCCATGTCTATGTGTTCAGGGTTCTTCCCCACTTTGTTTTCTGTAGTTTCACTGTCTCTGATTTGATGTGGAGGTCTTGGATCCACTTGGACTTGAGCTTTGTACAAGATTAGAGTGGATCAATTTGCATTCTTCTACATGGTGACCTCCAGTTGAACCAGCACCATTAGTTGAAAATAGTATCATTTTTCCACTGGATGGTTTTAGCTCCTTTGTTTTAGATCAAGTGAGCGTAGGTGTGCGAGCTCATTTCTGTGTCTTCAATTCTATTCTGTTGATCTACCTGCCTGCCTGTCTTTGTACCAATACCATACAGTTTTTATCACTATTGCTCTGTAGTATAGCTTGAGGTCAGGAATGGTGATTCCCCAAGATATTCTTTTAGTATTGAGAATAGTTTTCAATATCTTGGGTTTTTTGTTATTCCAAATGAATTTGCAAATTGCTCTTTCTAAGTCTATGAAGAGCTGAGTTGGAATTTAGATGGCAATTTCATTGAATCTGTAAATAGCTTTTGGTGGGATGGCCATTTTTATAATATTAATTCTGCTAATCCATTAGCATGGGAGATCTTTCCATCTTCTGAGATCTTCAATTTCTTTCTTCAGAGGCTTAAAGTTCTTGTTATGCAGATCTTTCACTTGCTTGGATAGAGTCACACCAAGGTATTTTATATTATTTGTAACAATTGTGAAGGGTGTCATTTCCCTAATTTATTTCTCAGACTCTTTATCCTTTGAGTACAGCAAGGCTACTGATTTGTTTGAGTTAATGTTAAATTAAAAAAAGAGAATCAATCTTAGTTCCTTACAAATGCAAACAAGCCTTTTTTCAACTGAGGTACTGCCTCAGTTCCAGTATCTCATTTTAAATAATCTATTCCTTATTGGAAACAAGAAAAAAATGGACTTCTTCACTAGTAATACATGTATTTATTTGCCTATTATAAAATACTGCTATTAGAGTATATATGTTGTCAAATATTTTGATTCTGGTATTATCATATGCAAAACTAATTCCTTTATAATTATGTGATGCATCCATCAAGATTCACAGGAAACATTTTAAATCAGGAAGAAAAGGAATCTCTTAACAAAGCATCCACTTTAAAGGTCTAATTCTACTGAGAGTTTTTCATCTCTTGAGGTTAATTTTCTGATTTCAGATAGATGATGTAATATGGAACAATTTAGTCCCATATACATGATCCCTCTGAACTTCTCAATAAGGTATGCAGGGTGGGAGTTAGGTTCTTAAAATGTGTGTGGGTTACTCCTTGATGCTGACAGAGACAATGTTCCTGAGGACATTTATACTGCTGTCAACCCCATAGTGCGAGGATAAAAATAAAATCACTATGAGCGCCTTCTATTGAAATGGCCACTAGCATTTACCTGAGAAGAAATTAAATTGTGCCATGCCAAACTCCATCTCACATCAAACTATCAGAATTCCAGAAAGGATTCTGGCCAGTAGGATTATTTTTACCTACAGTCACATTATAATCTTCCACACAAAAGCTCATTGGATTCATGAACATTTGAAATACCAAACTTTTTTAAAACATTTTTTAATTGTGTATATTTTATGATGTAAAAATTCAGCATTTGTTTTCATAAAGTATAGTGACTATCATTTACTTAATAATCACAAAAGCCAGCATAGATAAATCCTTTTATCAGTATTTCTTTGCTGTATTTTTCATATAATGGATTATTTCCCTCATATGTTCACATAACTTGTATTACAGTATGTCCATCAGGTCCTGCTTTTGTAAACTGTTTTCAAATATGAGGATTTAGGGACTGACGTTTTAGCTCAGTGTTAGAGTGTTTGCCAGTTTAGATGAACCCCTGTGTTTGAATGTTAGCATACAACTATTCACAATAGCAAGTAAAACAAAAGATAATTAAGTTTAGGAAAATATATTTCAGGTAGTTACAGATTTAGCCCTACAGATATTTAAAGAGCATCAGTCTAGCCTCTACACAAAGTGGTCAACAATATCAAAGGTAGTTTTGAGACTAATATTATTTATATTTATATAAATATAATAATATTTATATTGTCAAGTTATTTTTGCAAAATTAAAAGAGGGATGATAAAATGACTGGGTGTTTTAATAACATGGTTTGGGACTTTACTGGAGATAGGGTAGAATCACTGGAGAGCTTGAAAAGCTGTGATGTAAATGATTTATATATTAAAAGGACATCTATAATGTTTGAGTTTATAGTGGATGCTACAATGGGAACAAATACATGTATAAATCATAAAAGGTTCTAGCTAAAAAAATGTACAGTTTGCTCCTCATGCAGGTCTCCCAATAACTAGAGCCGGGCTGTCCATGAGTGTTGCCTGCCCGTGGATCCTGTTTCCCTCGCTGGTCCCACTTGTCTGGCTTCAGTGGGAGAGGACAAGCCTAGTCCTGCATTAACTTGAAGTGCTGGGGAAGTGGGGATGTTATCTGGGGGTGGGAGATCTACCCCTTCTCAGAGGAGAAGGAGAGGGTGATGGAGAGAGTGAATGAACAGTAAATAAATGAACAAACAAACAAATAAACACAGATTGGTTTAGCATCATCAAAACCTACTCATTATATAATTCAACTATCATACTGCAATCCTAGGACTTTATAAGAGCTTACAGTATGTGTCACAAATTTTATCTATTGAAAAATTCATAAATTCTTATCCGCTATGACTAAAAATATCTTCTAGCCAAGTAGAGAAGCACTGTTTGTTTCACAACTCATATAAATACATAAATAAGAAAAGAATAATTTTAGTTAAAATATTGCATTTACTCAAGTAAACATACTGTTTAACATGCAAATTTAGTTTAATTGAGTCAGTCATTGCAAACTAAACCTAAGACAGTTGTTAGTGCCATTGTTTTATAGAAGAGAAACAATTAAAGTGGTACAGTGCCTTGCTCAAACAAGTTGGCAACAATCCAAGATAACAGGATTTGTACTGCTATCACACTCTAATATCCAGCACACTCTGACTGTATGTTATGTGCATGAAGATTTTTTTAGTATTTGAAAGAAAAAATATGAGATATTTTTATACTTTTTGTTTATTAAATTTTTGTTAAAGTTTTTGTTTATTTTTCATTTCCTTTTTTGGGGAGGTTAGAAGGGCATAGAGCAGATATGAGAGGATGGGGAGATGAGTGGGATTAGAGTTCATGATGTGAAAATCTTAAAGAATCAAAAAAGTTAGAAAAATGAAAATATGATATTAATATAGTCAAAAGAGTGGAACTAATTTCTACAGTCTTTGTGGTTGAACTTCTTACTCAGGTGTAAAAATATTTCTTCTTCATGCCTGCTCAGTTTAATTCAGTCAGAATAGCCATCCTTCAGTTCAAACACAAAAGGTCTTTCCTCTGGAGGAACACCCTCAGTTGTTTATCCAAATATATATCAAGTGGTAGCCTTGAATTATATACATGCTGATAACATTATATGGACAGAGTAGGTCATATTTATGTATTTTGGCATATATATATATATATACACACACTCATATATATGTACATATATGTATATATATCTGTATATATATACTCATAGATATATATATGTATATATGAGTGTGTGTGTGTGTACGTGCATATGTATGTAGGTATGTAGATACATAGGTATATTTGTGCATATATGTAACAACAGTTAAAAGATGTCATGAATTTGAGGAAGAGCAATAATGGTAACATGGTTGAAGTTGGAGGAAGGAAAGAAAGGAAGAAAATTATTCAACCATATTATAATGAAAAATATATAGTTTTAAAAGGCCAGAAAGTGATCCTTAGAAGAAATTGTTTGCTCCTCTCTGGATATTCTTGTCATCTGTGGAATAGAAGTAAATGCAGCTCCATGATCTTTCTCCTTACAGTCTGTAGCTTAAGATCCAAATAGTCATTTCTTATTTATAAATTCTACAGTGTCATATTCAGTCATAATAATACAAATTATGTAAAAACACTATCACAATAGCAGAAAATAAGGATCAGGATAAAATTCTGTAAAAGTTAGCGAGAATTAATGAGTTTGCTCTTGCTCTGGAGATATGCTTCCCCCGAGTCACACCTAGGGGAAATCTGTAATTACTTATTTTTATCCATGACAAACATTTAAGGGAAGATTCTCCTCAAAGTTTCCAAGTTCTCTCAGTTTTGAGGTATGTACCACAGTGTTCTGCATCTGCCTGTGCAGCTCTCAGCTTTTCATCTTTATGTTATTCATTTCTCTTCATTTTCTCTTCATTTTCAAGTTGCTTAAAAATGAGGTTATCAGATGAAGCTTATGCCTTACATTTTATCTGCTTTCTTTATAAGAAGATTTTAATGATTGATCTCCTCTGTATGTGTATATGAGACAGAGATAAAAGAAAGGCAGGATTTTGTATAGATTATACTCAATTGCTATATATTTTTGATAGAGTACATTCAGTAATTAATAAATTTTCTCTGCATGTTCACTATTAGTTAGGGGATTGCATAGGATTACATGGTTGTAAATGTATAATTATTTGTATAATTTATTTTCATACTGTATGACATAAAACCGATAATAGATTATGAGTAAGTTATCACACATTGAACATCAGAGAAATCAGGAACAAATAAAGCAGTTTTCAAATGTGGCCAACTCCAGAATATAAATGTTGGTTCCTGAATTCAACCAAGCTACAACAATAGAAACAAAAATATTTGACTGTGATATCAAATATTGCTTCATATGTGATTCAGGAAACATTTTCATAGATTATTTTGCTTAGAATAAAATAATAGGATGGGGGCTAATATACTCAGTGTTTACTTTAGATCACAAGTAATTCTCTAAATGCCCTGCAGATCCTTTCCTTGGTGCTTGATTGCAGCCTTTGTATCTTGTGGTTTATATCCACCCAACACAGGAGTTTTCTATTTTAATTTATTATCCACAAAATGGGGAATCGTCACTCAGCATGCTCTTTTAAAAATATCTTCTGGGAAGTACTAAACAATACCATCACCTATACTTTTTCATGTATGTTACATGATCACTGATAAACATAACCATCTCAGACATTCCAAATAAGGATATAACTCCTGCAAATTTTAATGATATTTGTAGAGGAGCAACGTTAACTGCATGCATTATTTATATAAAACCTTCTATGTATGATAGCATGCATGATCTGGTATGCTTATAATTCCTTCTCCACTGTGAATATGAGAACGCAAAATTTCATTTCTTGTTATATAGGCTTGAATTGTATGTCATACAGGAACTGTTCTGGACAAAGGAAAACTCTGATGTTCTTTCTCAAGTACTGTCTACTTGTTTTGAGGCAGTGATTCATATTAGGAATTGAAGCTCACTGGTTCAGCTATCCCAACTGAACATAGAGCCCCAGCATTTGCTTTGTCTCCATGTCATCCATACACCATGCCCTGCTTTTCACCTAGGGACTGCTGTGAGATTAATGTCTGCATGCTTGTGAAGTTAGCACAATATTGATTACTGAGCCTTCCCATTCCGTGTTAATTGACTTTAATGGATTGAATATGTAATTGTGTGTGTGTGTGTGTGTGTGTGTGTGTGTGTGTGCATGTGCGTGTGTGTTTTGAGTGACATGGGAAGACATAATTCCTCATAGCACAATTCTATCAGAGGGATCATGCGACTATAAATCTGGAAGAACATATAGGATTTAAGTTAGTGTTTGACTAGGAATACTTATTGGCTTTTCTTTATAATAACTGTTAATATCATAGAAGTCACTAGGGTTTTCCATACAAAATATATTGTGAAATATCTGTAAGAAGTACAGGTCTTATATTCTGCATTCATGAATAAGTTTTCAAAATTCTCAAGAATGCGAATTTTTTGGATTCTCAAAATGGTGTTATTTTTTATTTTCATCATTGACTTTACATGTTTAAGAATATTCCTTGTTTACAAAAATTACCTGTTTACAAAGTACTTTTTATAGTATACAATATTTAACTAATTTATTTCATTTTAAATCCACAGAGAGTAATAATTTATATTAACAGAAGTGAGAAGATGCTCAATTTCACAGATGTGACTGAATTTATCCTTTTGGGCTTAACCAGCAGAAAGGAATTACAAGTTCTCTTTTTCATCATTTTTCTTGTGGTCTATATTGTAACCATGGTGGGCAACATTGGCATGATGATATTAATTAAGATCAGTCCACAGCTTAGCAGCCCAATGTACTTTTTCCTGAGTCATTTATCATTCGTTGATGTGTGGTTTTCCTCCAATGTCACTCCTAAAATGCTGGAAAACTTGCTATCAAAGACGAAAACAATTTCTTATGCTGGCTGTTTGGTACAGTGCTTCTTCTTCATTGCCCTTGTTCATGTGGAAATCTTCATTCTTGCTGTGATGGCCTTTGACAGATACATGGCAATTGGAAAGGCTCTGCTCTATGGCAGCAAAATGTCCAGGGTGGTTTGCATTCGACTTATTTCTTTCCCTTACATATATGGGTTTCTGACTAGTCTGGCTGCAACCTTATGGACTTATGGCTTGTACTTCTGTGGGAAAACTGAGATCAACCACTTTTACTATGCAGATCCCCCCCTCATCAAGATGGCCTGTGCGGGGACTTTTGTAAAAGAATATACAATGATTATACTTGCAGGCATTAACTTCACATACTCACTTTCTGTTGTCATCATCTCCTACCTATTCATTCTCATTGCCATTCTTAGGATGCGCTCAGCAGAAGGCAGGCGCAAGGCATTTTCTACCTGTGGGTCTCACCTCACAGCAGTTGGCATATTTTATGGCACTCTTATCTTCATGTATCTCAGGCGACCCACTGAGGAGTCAGTGGAACAAGGAAAGATGGTGGCTGTGTTCTATACCACAGTGATCCCCATGTTGAATCCCATGATCTACAGTCTGAGGAACAAGGATGTCAAGGAAGCCATGGAGAAAGTGATTAGCCGAAAGTTCCTAACAAAGTAAAGTTTAGATATGTTTTCTCTTTTTGAGGTAAGCATTATTTCTTCACACATGGAAATGTAAAATTTTGTGGGAAGCAAAGAAAAACAAAACTGGATGCATTTTAGACATAAACAAAATAGAATAGGAGATTTATGTTGGTTATAATATTGGTTACTAAAATTGTAGAATAGTTAATTAGAAAGATTGCAAGAAAGCTCTGTGCTGTGCTATGTTAACTTATTTTTATGTTAAAGTAGTATCATCTTGTAATGTGCATAAGACATGACAAAGTAACTTGCAAATGCTTCATTTATGGGTCTGTGTAGGATTTCTAACATAAATATTTGGAAATAGAAAATATATGGAAAATGGAAGGTCTTTCCAAAAGCAGCAAACTGATTGGTGTGCATCAACAGATAAAGTGAACACTGGGTGATGGTGTGTCTTCTCGGAATACTCTGAATTCAAAATTAAACCAAGAAATCTGTTTGTGATATTGTTCTAGATATGATCTGCAAATGTGTCCTGATTTAACTTTATTTCCATCACTCATCATTCTTTACCAATAAAGGAAAATAAAGTCTTATTTTTCTTATCTGTATTTCCTAACCTCATGGAAATTCTTACCATCAGATGAGTATACAGAATAATAGATATGACATAAAAATGCAATATAAATCCTAGGACTGAAGGAGAGAAGGGTAGCTAAATCTGTTTATAAGAAATATAGTCTTGGTGACTGGGGTAATTGCTTGAATGTGAAGAGCATTGGCTTATCTTGGCAAGAACATAGTAATATCCCTAATCTAAATGTTCTAGTTGATTGACAGCATTAGAAGTGTTTTTTTCAAAATCATAAAGAATGGCCACCTACATCTGTAGAAAACATGTGCATATATGTGTGTTTGGGGGAAATTCTTCCTTTAGTGTCATGTCTAGAAAAATTGAATCATAAAATGAGAGTTTTTGGCCTCTCTCATCTCTCTCTCTCTCTCTCTCTCTCTCTCTCTCTCTTTCTCTCTCTCTCTCTCTGTGTGTATGTGTGTGTATAATCTCTTTTTTTCAAAAACACACACATTTTAATAAATAAAACAATTCAAACAAATACACTAATCTAAACAAATAGCTTTTGAAACAGTGCTTGTATTGTCTCCTGCCCCAACTTTCATTAGATCAAGGCCTAAATTATCTATTTAATATCTCTGTCTCCTTACTGTGTGAACTATTTCCAGGATCTCTTTTTATAAAATTCTCAAGGCATAAATTTCTACTGTCTGAGATAGGCTAGATACCCTATGCCCTGAAATCAACCTAATTTTTAAGATCGAATACCTCAATATTTTATTATTATTAATTCCCTTCTGCTTACTGTATAAGTCGATTCTCAGATATCTAATTTATCATGGCAGGAATCAATCCCAGAATTCCCGTGGAGCCCACTTTTAAAGAATTTGAGTACCTAGCAAAACCTTTTCAAATTATCTCTAAAGCATTTTTATACTAAATCTCTCTTCTGTGGATCTTAACATCTCTGTATACTTAAACAATTACCACTATACTCCCTTCTGTCCATAAAAACAATTGAGTCTAGTTTCCTTATCTGTATCTTTTGTTTCTTAGTTTCTCACCTCCTGGGTCTCTTGAATATTCTAGAAGGTCCGTCCACCTGCCTGCCCCAACAAGATTGCATGTTTTCATTCATATTACTGGTCCCCAGGGATTCTTGCCTGTTCCACAAATAACCTAATCATGTTCCTCTTTTCCCCTCCCCCTACTCTCTCCCACTCAGTTCCTTCCCTCCCTCTGTATCCTGTCAATAATTTCTTTTCCTTCCCAAGTGGGATTAAATATCCTCCCTTGGGTTCTTCTACTTGTTAAACTTCTTGAATTCTGTGGGTGTATCTTCGGTGTTCTGTGCTTTTTTGGCTAATAGTCACTTATTAGTGAATACATGACATGCATGTCTTTTTGGTCTGAGTTACCTCACTCAGCATGATATTTTCTAGATCCATCTATTTACTTCAAAACTCATGATCTCCTCATTCTTAAAAATGAATAGTATTCCATTGTGTAAATGAACCACAGTTTTCTATCCATTCTTCTATTAAGGGACATCTCTTTTTTTCCAGCTTCTGTTCTCTTCTATCGCAGATAAGGCTGCCGTGAACACAGTGCAGCACTTGCTCCTATGGTATGGTGGGACATCTTTTGGGTATATGCCAGAGAGTAGTATAGCTGGATCTTCAGGTACATCTATTTTCATTTTTCTGAGGAACCTCCAGATTGATTACAAGAGTAGTTGCAACAGTTTGCAATCACCCCAGCAATGGATAAGTGTTCCACATCCTTGCCAACATGTGATGTACCTGAGTTTTTGATCTTAACCATTCTGATTGATGTAAGGTGGAATCTCAGGGTCATTTAACTTTTATTTCTCTGATGACTAAGAACGTTGAACATTTCTTTAAGTGCTTCTCACCCATTTATGATTGCTCTGCTGTGAATTTTGTGTTTAGCTCTATACATCAATTTTTTTATTGGGTTGGTTGATTTATTTGGAGATTAGCTTCTTGAGTTCTTTATACATATATTGAGCATTATCTCTCTATCTGATGTGGGGTTAGTGAAGATTTTTTGCTAAAGTGTAGGCCGCTAGTTTGTCCTTTGCACTATGTCCTTTGACTTATAGAAGCCTTTTGGTTTTATTAGGTATCATTTATCATTTCTTGATCTTACATTCTGAGCCATTGGGATCTGTTTAGGAAATTTTACCCAATGCCAATGAGTTCGAGTCAATTTCCTACTTTCTTTTCTGTAAGATTCTGGATTTATGTTGAGGAACTTGATTCACTTCAACATAAGCACTGTACAAGGTGACACGTTTGGATTTAATTTCATTTGTCTAAATACGAACTGCCAGTTAGACCAGCACCTTTTATTGGAGATTCCTTTTTTCCCATTGCATATTTTTGCCTTCTTTGTCAGAGATCAAGTGTCTATAAGTGTGTAGATTTAATTTGAGTCTTCAGTTCTATTCCATTAATCAACCTCTCTGTCTCTGTACCAATCTCATGAAGTTTTAAGCACTATTGCTCTGTAGTACAGCTTGAGGTCAGGAATGGTAATTACGCCAGAAGTTCTTTTTTGTTAAGAACTGTTTTCACTATCCTGGGTTTATCATGTAATCTGCAATACTAATACCTAGACCTCTTCTTTGCCAATTTGTCTTATTGCTGTAGCTAGAACTTTAAGTACTATATATAATAGATACAGAGAAAGTACTCAGCATTGTCTTGTCCCTGATTTTAGTGAGATTGTATCAAGTATTTCTCCATTTAATTTGATATTGGCTCTTGGTTTGCTGTGTATTGTTTTCATTATGTTTAGGTTTGGGCCTTGAATTCTTGATCCCAACAATTCTTTTAAAATGAAGGTACATTGTATTTTTGTCAAATTAATTTTCAACATTGAATGAAATATTCATGTGATTTTTACTCCTTTGAATTTATTTATATAGTGGATTACATTGAGGGATTTTCATATATTGAATCAACTTTATATCCCTGTGATGAAGCATAATTGATTGTGGTGAATCATGGTTTTGATGTGCCCTTGACCTCAGTTTGCAAGAATTTTATTGAATAGTTTGCATTGATATTCATAAGTAAAATTTGTCTTAACTCTTTTTTCATTGGGTCTTTGTGTGGTTTAGGTATCGGAGAAATTGTGACTTCATAGAATGAATTAGGTAGTGTTCCTTCTGTTTCTATTTCATGGAATAGTTTGAAGAGTATTGGTTATTCACTTCTTTGAAATTTGGGTTGTATTCCACAACAGAGCAATCTGGGCCTGAGCCTTTTTTTGGTTGGGTGGGTTTTAATGACTTCTTCTATTTCATCAGGTGATATGGGCCTGTTTAGATTGTTTACTTGTCTTGGTTAAACTTTGGTACCTGGCATCTCTTTTAAAATTCATCCATTTCATCTAGATTTTCCAGTTTTGAGGAGTAATGGCTTTTGCAGTAGGATCTGATGATTTTTTTAAATTTCCTCAGCTTCTGTTGCTATGTCTCACTTTTCACTTTCTGCTTATGTTAATTTGGATTCTATCTCTGTGCCCTTTAGTTGGTTTGGTTATGGTTTTATCTATCTTGTTGATTTTCTCAAAGAACCAACTTTTGATTTTGTTGATTCTTTATATAGTTCTCTTTCTTCCTATTTGGTTGATTTTGAACCTGGGTTTGATTGTTTCCTGGCCTCTGCTCTTTGTGGGTATGTTTGCTTCTTTTTGTTCCAGGGCTTTCAGGTGTATTGCTAAGTTGCTATTGTAGGATATATCCAATTCTTTTAGGGAACACCTAGTGCTATGAATTTTCTTCTTAGCACAGCTCTCATTGTGTTCCATAAGTTTGGGTATGCTATGTCAGCATTTTCATGGAATTCCAGGAAGTCTTTAGTTTTTTTTTCTTTATTTCTTACTTGACAAAGTTATCATTGAGTTATTTAGTTTCCATGGGGATGTGAGTTTTCTGTTATTTTTGTTGTTATTGATGTCTAGCCTTACTCCATAGTGATCTGATAGGATACATGGGCTTATTCTAATATATATATTTCATTTGGTTCTGTTAAATACTGTCTCTATTTAGTTTCTGTTTCAATAACCTATCTATTGGTAAGAGTAGGGTGTTGAAGTCTTTCATCATTATTGTGTGGGGTTCAATGTGTGTTTTGAGTTGTCGTAAAGTTTCTTAATGTGTGTTTTGAGGTGTTGTAAAGTTTCTTTTATGAATGTGGGTGCCCTTAGATTTGGAATATAGATGTTCAGAATTAAGACTTTCTCCTGGTGTGTTTTTTTCTTTGATGAATATGAAGTATTCTTCCCCATCTCATTTGGTAACTTTTGGTTGAATGTCTATTTTATTGAATATTTAGATGGCTACTCCTCCTTGTTTCTTGGGGCCATTGGCTTGCAAGAATATTTTCCAGCCTTTTACTCCAAGCCTTTGTCATTTAGGACTCTTTCTTGTATGCAGCAAAATGCTGGATCCTGCTTGCATATCCAGTCTATTGGCTTATGTCTTTTTATTGGAGAATTTAGTCTGTTGTGTGATATTAAAGACAGATGATTATTGCTTTCTGTTATGGTTGTTGTTGTAGGTTGCATTATGTGTCCTTTTGGCTTTGTTGTGAGATGATTAATATCTTGGTTTTTTTTTTTTCTTTAATTTAGGTATCCTCCTTGTACTGGAGTTTTCCTTCTATAGGGATGAATTGGTAGATAATTATTGTTTAAATTAGGTTCTGTCATTAAATATTTCGGTTTCTTCATCTATGATGATTGAGAATTTTGCTAGAAATAGTAGCCTGGGCAGGTGTTTGTGTTCTCTTGGATCTGCAGGACCTCTGTCCAGGTTCCTCTGGCTTTTGGGTTCTCTGTTGAGAAGTCTGGTATAATTCTGATAGGTCTGCTTATGTATGCTACTTGGCCTTTTAATATTCTTTCTTTGTTCTGTGCATTTGGTGTTTTGATTATTATGTGAGTAGAGAGTTTTTTTTCTGGTTCAATCTATTTGATGTTCTTTAGGCTTTTTGTACATTTATAGCCATCTCTTTCTTTAAGTTGGGGATGTTTTCTTCTATGATTTTGTCAAAAAGGTTTTATAGCCCTTAGAGCTGGGAATCTTCACTAGTTTCTATTCTTATTATTCTTAGGTTTGGACTTTTCACTGTGTCCCAGATTTCCTAGATATTATGGTTACAATTTTTTTATGTTTTGAATTTTCTTTGGTCCTTGTGTCAATATCCTCTCAGGTGTCTTCTGTGCCTGAGATTCTCTCTTTTTATCTCTTGTATTCTGTTGGTAAAACTCACATCTATAGCTCCTGACTTCTTTCCTAGATTTTCTATTTCCAGGGTTGCACTCATTTGTGGTTTCTTTGTTGTTTCTACTTCCATTTTTAGGTCTTGGGGCCCTTTGTTCAGTTCTTTTACCTGTTTGATTGTGTTTTCCTGTATTTCTTTAAGGGCTTTATTTGTTTCCTCCTTAAAGATTTCGGTTTACCTGTGCTTTCCTGTATTTCCTCCAGCAATTATTTATATCCTCCTTAAAGGACTTTATTATCTTTCTGAGATAGGATTTTAGATCAGCATCATGGTTTTCAGGTGTGTTGAAGTATCCAGGGCTTCCTCTGGTGGGAGAACTGGGGTTTGATGGTGCCAAAGTATATTTGCTTCTGTTGATTATGGTTTTGTGCTTGCTTCTAGTCTTCTTGTTATTTCTGCTGTTAACTGACCTGTGTGTCTCTTTTGTCTGTTAGTTACTACAAGTCTACTGGGAAAACTGTTGCCCTGGTTTTATCAGAAATGCTTGGAGGCCTTTAGACTGTGGGGTCTTCAGATCTGCACAAACACCAATAATCTGTTGCCCTAGCTGCGGCAGATCTCCTGGGAAGCCTTCTGACTGTGGGGTAATCAGAGGGGCAGACATACTGATTATCTGTCATGGCTGCAGGTGTAGGTAGGAATGAAGTTTGTGTGGAGTGGGATGTGTTCAGAATCCTCCTGGTATCCTCATAGATCCCAGCTGCTATGATTATTTGGGAGGATCTGTTACATGTTTTTGGTGCAGCAGATCTCCTGGGAAGCTTTCAGATGGTGGGGTCTTCATAAGGGCAGACACACTGATTATCTGCCCTGGTGGAAAGTGCAGGCCAGAAGGGATTCTCTCTTAAAAATTAATTATTTAATTTTTTGGAAAATATTTTTCTCATTTTTATTAAATTTTTTACATACTATTTATTTATTTATAATATTATTCTTTTATACATTACATTCTTCCTGCAGTTTCCCCTCCCTCCACTTATTGCAATTCCCAGGACCACCTCCAGGAACGACAAAATCATCTCATTAGATGCTAAAAAAGCTTTTGACAAAATTCAACACCCCTTCTTGATATTAGCTTTGGAGAGACTAGAGAAAAAGGGACATACCTAAACATAATAAAGGAAATTTACAGCCTATAGCCAATATCAAATTAAATGGAGAGAAACTCAAAGCAATTCCACTAAAATCAGGAACAAGACAAGGCTGTACACTGTTTAAATATCTATTCTATCTAGTATTTGAAGTTCTAGGTAGAGTAAGAAGAAAATTGAATACAAATTGGGAAGAAGTCAAAATATTATTTGTAGATGATATGAATATATATATATATATACATACACATATACATATGCATATGCATGTGTATATACATATGCATATCCCAAAATTCTACCAATGGTAGTAGCTTCCCCAGATACAAATGACACATGTGTTGAAAAAGAAATTATGAAAACAACATCCATTAAAATAGCTGCGAAGAGTGTAAATTATTTTGGGGCAACTAACCAAGTAAGTAAAAGGTATGTATGACAATAACTTCAAGTCTTGAATAAAGGAATGAAAGAAGATATCAGAAGATACTAATATTTGACATACTCATGGATCAGTAGGATTAAAATAGTAAAATTGTTCATCTTATCAAAAGCAGATTCAATTCAATTCCTGTCAAAATTCCAACAAAATTCTTACTCTTCTTGAAATGACAGTGCTCAACTACACATGGCGAAACAAACAAGCAACAACCATGACAAAAACAGACTAACTTAAACAATCCAATACAATAAAATAACTCCTGGAAGTATCAGCATTTCTGAAATCAAGATGTCCTATAAAGTTATAGTAATAAAAGCCACACGATACTGGCATAAAAACAGAAAAGCTGATCAGTGGAATCAAAGACACGGATATATATTCATATACTTATAAACACCTGATTTTTAATATAAGTAAGTCATACATACACATTGAAAACTGTAAAACAAAAAGATTTCCAAGAAACTGTGCTGTTCTAACTGTATGTCTACATGTAGAAGAATGCGAAAGATCCATATTGATCACCCTGTGTAGAACTCAAGTCGAAGTGAATCAAAGACTTCAATTCAGTGAATTCAGTTACACTGAACTTGATAAAACAGAAAGTGAGGAAGTGCCTTGAACATATTGGCATAGGAGACAAATTCCTGAACACAATACCAGTAGTGCAGGCATTAAGATCACCAATTAATAAATGGGACCTCATGAATCTGAAAAACTTCTGTAAGGCAAACAACATCATCAATGGGACAAATAGGAGCCTATACAATGGTGAAAGATTTTCACCAACTCCATATCCAGCAAAAGGCTAATATCCAAAATATATAAAGAACTCAAATAAGAGCTAGTATAAGCCACAAAACGTACTTTAGATATTAAATTGCACCATGCAGAAAAGGTTTTGTCTCCAGAATTGTACTCCTAGGATACAGCTTGGAAATGACTTATGAAATCTTGTTATTCTCTGGGACTTTTACCATGAAAGGTATCCCTCTCTACCACATGAGAGATTCAATTCTCTAAATACTTGCAACCATGATGCTTTACTGGAGCCTTAGTGGGAAAAGAAATATATGCTACTGAAATTGTTTGTAATCTAAAACCTTGTTGGACAAAGTGGTATTCTATATTGACAAGGGTCTGACCTTGAATTCCTGATGTCAGTGTATATTCTCTATAAAACTGCTGAAACTCCAACAGGGGAGGCAAGAGAATCTGAAGAGAATCATTTCCTCCATCTCCCCACTTCAGTTTCATTCAGCACTTTGCATAACAGGCATGCAGAAGCCAGAGCTTAAAGTTGAACTCCAGAGGGGGAAAAATAAAAAAGACTTCTCCTCACCTATCAAAAGAATAGAACCAGAGACTAGGAATTCTTTCAAACTAAGTGTAGGGCTAGGGGAGACCTTATTTCTTCCCACCCAAAAAACTTGAGAGACTGTTTGCTCTTTTGAAATTAGAAGATCCTTAATTTCCCATTTTTCTCAGTTTAATACTTAAATAAGATCTGTCTCTGTAGCATACATCAGAAATGATGGGACAACCTGGAACTCTGGTCTCATCTTAGAGGAGAATTCTTTGCTTTGTCTCACAGCTAACTTTAAGTACATTACATTTGCATAAATATTTGTCTTTGTTTTGCTATACGTTTTAAGTTGGCTACATGCACACTAGGAGACAAATTCAATTTCCATAACTCCTAGTTCAGCCAAATTTTAACCCCCTCTTTTAACTTTGTATTCAAGATTTTCTCCTAGATTTAATTTGAATTTTTGAGGCATACATTTGTCATACATATGTTTTATGTGGAAAATTTATCTTACTTCAACTGATTTTTTTAACTTTCTATTTAAACAAAAGGTATGCATGTGTGTGGGGTGGGGTCGTGCAAATTTGATTTTCATTTCCATCATCTTTCTCTTCTACTGATTTGTGCATTTATCCTTCTGTCAATATAATACCACCTTGATTATTGTAGATCCATAGATCTTAATACTAGATTAATCTTTCTAATTTATTCCTCTATTTTATGTTTCTGCTATTCTGCTCTATTTTCCTATAAATTTGAGAATAATATGGTCTCTATAAATGATCTTGCTGAAGTTTTTACACAAAGGGCATTAAGTCTTTGTGTAACAATTTGAATAAAATTGACAGTTGCCTCTGCTGATTTGTCTAATCAGAAATTACAGCATATATGCATTTTCTTAGATTTTTCACTTTGCCATGAGTATTTTACAATTTTTAGCACACATGCCTTTTTTTTTATTAACACTTATTAACACTTAAGTGTCTCATGCTTTAAATTCTTTGGGATTTCCCATTTGCAAATAAACCACTGTGTTTCCTCCTTTCTAAAACAACAACATTCTACTCTACTTATAGATCAGTGCCTGGCTCAGCAATCACTCATCAGAGAAGCCATCTTCTGCAGTAGATAGGAAGAAATACAGAAATCTGCAACCTGATATTATACAAAGAGTTAAAGACCTTGGAACACTTAGCTCTAATCCCTCCCTTAAGAACTCTGGAATCAAATGGCAGAGGAGGAAGAAAGTATGCAAGTTTCAGAGAAGATGGAGGACTCCAAGAAAACAAAATCCTCTAAGTCAGTGGTTCTAAACCTTCCTAGTACTATGTGACTCTTAGATATAGTTCCTCATTGTAGTGACATGCCAACAATTAATTTTTTTTGCTACATTATAATGGAAATCTTGCTACTGTTGTGAATTGTAATGCAAATATTTTTGTTTTCTCATGTCTTAAACAACCCCTGTGAAAGGTTCATTTGACCCAAAGAGATGATGACCCACAGATTGAGAATGTGGTTCTAGGTCAAATGATTGATGTCCATCCATACACATATGAACTCACACAGACTGAGGCAGCATTCATAGAGTTTTTATGGGTCTGTACCTAATGGGATCCTAGAGCTAAAAAAGGAAGTGTGACTGTATCTTTACATCTAACTTTGTTTCTTGTGCTTTCCCCGACCACTTTCATGTCTTTTACTTATATTTCTTTGTTTTATTCTTTACTGATTTGTTAGTTTTCTTTTACTTTATTATTATCCCTTAGAAGCAACTTTTTTTCTCTTGGAAGACAGAAGTATGTAGATTTTGATGGTATGGTATATGGGGAGATACTGGGTAGAGTAGCAGAAGAGGAACTATAGTCAGGATATATTATGTAAGATGGATTGATCTATAAAATTAAAAGACAAAAAAGCAAGTTGAGCAAGCTCTGAGGAATGAGCCATTAGAGTCCTCCATGGACTCTACAATGCAACTGACTTCTGGTTCCTGCTCAGTTTGAGCTCCTGCCTTGCATTCCATCAAATGAACTGTGATTTAGTATGTAAGCCAAATAAACAAACAAACAAATGAACAAAATCTTCTCCTCAAGTTTCTTTTGATCATGGTGCTCCATCAAAACAAAAATAATCCTATCTAAGACACTTAAGAGTTATCCCTATCTGTCTGTCTGTCTGTCTGTCTGTCTATGTCTATATCTAAATCAATATATACCATCTGTTTTTCTGTCTATCTATATGTCTATTCTCTCTCTCTCTCTCTCTCTCATCTATCTATCCTTTGTCTATCATTTATCTATGTAGTTATCTATCATCTGTCTGTCTATTGATCTATTTTCTATCTAGCTATTAACTATCTATCTATCAATCATATAATATATGTTTCATCTATCATCTATATATTTTATCTATCGATTTATCCATAACTATCAATCTACCATCTATCCACATCTATATATCTAATGTACCTAGTTTTGAGGCTATTGTGGAAAGTATTATTTTCCTAAGTTCTTTCTCTTTTGGCCTGTCTTTGACCTATAAATTTTTGTGTTAATTTGGTATCCTGCCACCTGGCTGGATGTATTTATCAGCAGTAGAAACATGCTGGGGGAATTTTAGGAGTATTTATCTATAAGGCTCTCTCATCTTCAAATAAAGATACACTGCCATTTTCCTTTTCTATTCACATCTTCTTGCTTTCCTTCAGTAGTCTTAAGATTTCAAGTATCACATTGAATAGGCATGAGGATAGTACACATCTTTGTCTTCTTCCTGACTGTAGTAGAAATGTTTTGGGTTTCTTCAGACCGATGTAGGCTGTGGGCTTACTTCCTCGGTCCTGCCAAGACTGAACCCCCAATGAAAGTGATTGTTGGGGGGAGGGTGGTAATGGGGGAAAGATGGGGAGGGGAACACCCATAGAGAAGGGGAAGGGGAGGGCTTAGGGGGATGTTGGCCTGGAAACCGGGAAGGGGAATAACAAAGGAATGTAAATAAGAAATACTCAAGTTAATAAAGATGAAAAAGAATTGATTTTATGTTGGGTTTTTTCCTTGTATCCTTAGTCTCTTTGGGACTTTCATAATAAATATATATTGTATTCTTTTCAAAAGCCTTCCTATAACGAGATGGGCATGTGGTTTGTGTTTTTCAATCTGTTTATAGCTGATTATGTTTATCAACATGTGTTTTGAACCTACTAAAGGTACTCTAACAGGCTCGAGCACAGCAAACATGGCTGTCAGGCCTTTACCTTCTCCTATTCCTTCTTCCTCAATAAAATACATTAGATTACATTCCGAAGGCTAGTCTTCATGATATATTTCCTTATTTGGCCACTTCCTTCTCCTGAAGCTGACTATCAATATACAGCTATGAAAGTCTTGAAATTCAGGAATCAAAAGGCCACTTTTGCCTACCTGAGTAATATGTCCAATCAAAATTAAATACCTCATCCTAACTTAGAACTTCCCCCTTTAGCACTAGAAATTGTTAATTCTCAATGTGCCGTGTCTGTTTCTCTCAGTCTGAAGGAAGCAATTCTTTTCCCCTCAGGGTAAATACTCTGTCCCCACCTTCCATGCTCTTTTCCCCTCTTCTATTGTCCTCTATCTCCTGTCTGTTTCTTATTCTGACCTTTGTTTGTCTAACTTTTTGAGGAACTTCTAGAATGGCTTTACCAGTTTGTATTCCAGTTTACTGGGTTTTCTTTTTTTGTTTTGTTTTTGTTTTTGTTTTTGCTTTTTGTTTTTGTTTTTGCCTACATTTCTGCCTCCATTTGTAGTCATTTTTATTTGGTATTTTAGTCTTTCTTACTGGAGTAAATGTAATTACAAATTGATTTTAATTTTAATTTTCATTTCTCTGACTGCTAAGGATGTTGAACATTCAAACAAAATTAATACCTGTTTGCATTTCTTATTTTTTTTTTTCTTTTTGGAGCTGGGGACCAAACCCAGGGCCTTGCGCTTCCTAGGTAAGCGCTCTACCACTGAGCTAAATCCCCAGCCCCCTGCATTTCTTATTTTGAGAACTCTTATTTAAATGTTTCATTTTATTTATTTAAGTTTCTTTTATTACAGACATAAACTCTCTGTCAGAAGACTTAACTGGTAAAGTTTTCCAACTCTGTAGGCTACCTCTTTTCTTGAATATGGTATCTTTTTTTCTACAGAAACTTCTTAATTTCATGAAGATGTATCTTGTTAGTTTTTCTTTGTTTCTATATTATTGAGATCTGTTTAGAATGTTCTTTCCTATGTGTAGAAAACTGTATATGTTACTTTGTGTGTCTGAAAATGTATGTATGTGTGGGAGTGGTGGGTGGGTAGGTGAGTGTGGGTGTACGTGTGTGTGTGTGTGTGTCAGGGGGATGGTGTCCCTATGGAGTCTAAAGAAAGCAATGAATTTCGTAAAGCATGAGTTACAGGTGGTTGTAGCCAAGCAACATGGGTGATTAGAAACAAACTCATGTCTTCTGAAAAAGAAGGAAGTCCCTTTACCTGCGGAGCCATTCCCTATCTCAACTTTATTCATTATAAACAAGGTCTCTCACTGAAACTAACAGCTATCCAAAACTAATTGATAGGACGTTTCTTTGACAACCTGCTCCCAAAAGGAATAGGGTTATAGTTGTGGAATGGGTCATCCTTGGCTTTTAAAATGGAGATTGGTACTCCGGTCCTTATGCTTGTGCAAGAAGCTCTCTGATAGGGTAAACCAGCATTCCACCCTTTATATGCCGTAGATTTAATCAAGGATAAAATTCTATCTTTCATATCTCAATGAATACATGATTGCCATAGTCTGGATAGAGAAGGTATATAGTTTAGTTATGCCACGAACGGATTTAACATGAACTTAACATTTCAGTATAGTTTGTTTGATTTTAAGAACCACCTATGAAGGTTAAAGGTCCTCCCAATGATTCATGTGGTACATACATTTTTACATACAAACCAAGTTTTTATGTGGTAAGGGTGAGATCAGGTAGGATCGTTTGGATCTGAATGAGCCATGAATCTTGTGAACAGAAAAATCCACTTACAGGTTTGTTTGTCAATGATCTAGAGAGTAGCTGCCTTATAAAGGTGAGTTTGGCTTTGTTTTTTGTTACTTTTGTATTTATGCCTAATGTGGTGTTAGCGTCTATGGGTAGGGTCTCTAGAGCTCAAGAGTCTTCAGATGCAACTTCTTATTTTGGTGCTCACAGCCTGTAGAACTATGAAATGAATAATATTTTATTATTTGTAAATTCTTTAGCCACATATTGGTTTATAATAATAAAACAATTTAGCAAAACATTCAAAATAATTGGAACTTTGGGGAAAATAAATACATATAAGACTTCTACAGAAAGTAATGAGTTTACTTTTCCTCAAGAGATCTCCTTCCCCTGGGTCAGTCCTAGGGGGATATTTAAGGTAATCCATTTACCCAAGGAAAACATATAAGGGAGGATTCTATAAATCTTACAGGTTTAAGTTATTTTCCATTTTGCTTAACACCTGCCTACACAGTGCTCAGTTTTTATCTATGAAGTTCTACTGAAATATTTCTAGTCACACTCAGGTTGGTAACAAATGGGTAGATCCAATATGTTTACATCTTAACCTCATTTGTCTTTACTCATTATAGGCATACTTTAGACACACTATGTATAAAATGGCTAGAGACAAGGAAGCATAGATTCCCAGCGCTCATCGATTTTTATAATTACCTTTTATTGTTGGGTTACATTTAGTAATTATGTTTATTTTACTTATCATAAGAAATGCTTATACAAACATACCTTAAAATATATATTATTAAGGTGTTCTGAGTGACATATAGTAAAATATTAATTTAGTAACATTAAAGAGCAGAGAAATTAAATCAAAGCAGACCTAGCATAAAACATCCCCAAGTTAGAAAATAATGATGTAGAGCCTGGACTCAATGAAGATCTGTCAGTAGATGCAGTCCATTCAAGTAGAATACGCATTGTTGCTCCGTGCCTGATTTGGAAAAGAAATCCTCACAATATTGGTAATTTGCTTTGAGATAGTTTTATATATTTAAATATACTTTTGTCTTTAAATGATGAGTAACTCAGTTAAATAAACGTCAAGTGTTTTCTACTTTTTAACAGTTGTCAAGCAGAACACCACATTATTTTTATTATTTTTGTTTCTTTTAGGTCAGGTCATCATTATTACCTCACAATCAGATCTTACTTTTCAAGCATGAATTCCATTATTTATATTTAAATAAGAAACGGGAACTCACACATGAAGCACTGTATTGAGTCAGAGGAAAGATTATCTGCAGATTTATAAATCTATATTCATAATTGTTCCTCAAACATGAGATTTTTTATTATATTCTAAAAGACTTTATGAAAAATAAAACTATATTCTAAGACACTTATTTATGTTATTCGTTTATTTAAATTTAATTTTATGTTTTACAATAAGGTTTCATATAGCCCAGGATGAATTTGAACTTCCTATGTAGCTATAGATGACAATGAAACCCAGATATCCTTGTCTTATGTACCATTTGAGTACTGGGATTACAAGTGTTATCACCTTTCCAGTTTATATTTTACTGGGAATCAATACAGAACTCTGCTTTGTAGACAAATACTCTGTGTCATACCATGTAAATTAGCTTATTTAGATTTTAGATGACTTTATGAATATTGTTGCCCTTTGGTTATTTTTAATCAAACTGGATTAATTATCACTAGTTTAAGTCATAAATTTTTGTTAATTAGTTCAACAATCTATAGTCATATTGAGCTATTCTGAGTGATTTTAGTTCATAGCCTTTCCTAGTATCATAGAGTAAAATTTCTTCCTAAACTAAGTGAGTGAAAAGCAATTGGTACACTGATGAGAGTCTGTGTATTTTCCCTTAGGTGTAAAATTTTCTCTTTCTTGCTTTCTGTTTTTCCTTTTCAGATTAACCAGTGACTAGTGAGAACTTAGAGATATCACTCAACAAAATGATATTCAAGACAGCATAATGCTGCAAGTTACAATTGAGTTGTGGAAATAATACTTGTTTTACACATGGTATTTACTCATCTGAAAGTATAATGAGGTCTTTATTCCACTATCACCCTGTTTAAAATCTCAAGTTCTCATTAGTTAAAACTGATACTTTGTTCTGTAGAATGGGTATATCTATTGTTTTAGTGAACTGCCTTAATTAATATTTTGACTTTGTGAGGTTTTATATATATACACACATATATATGTATATATGTGTGTATTTATATATGAGAATATATCTATGCATTATTCAAGTTTGTCAGTTCAGAAAGAAAGAATAAATCTAATGGTATTCCTTTCTGTCCACCTCCTTCTCCTATAACTCTGCTAGGTGGGTAGTGATCTTTAGGAATCTAAGATAACTTAACAACAGCTAATATGCCATCGTTTATTTAGGAATGTAAACTGTAGCTCAGTATTGGATAAACATGCCTGTGACCAGAGGACATGAACAGTAAAGGAAAGATAACCTAAAGTTCAAGTTCACTGTTCGATACATACTAAGAATGAGGCTTGTTTGGGATAAAAGAAATGCAATTTATGCTCCCTTGAAGATGAAATACAATGTGACACTTGTGAAATGCTTTATTCCTATTATGATTATTTTATATTAATAGGGAACAATTACTACCATTTAGAATAAATTTGCAAAAAGATAATTTGCAAATATATAAAGACATGCAAAACATTGTTAATCATTTTTAAGATATTAGTCTCTAAAGAATGGTCTGTTTCGAAAGTGTTTCTGTACATTGGTGTGTCTAATTTATTTATTTCATTTTAGTTTTACAGGCTTTTGTAATTAATATAAGCAGAAGTGAGAAGATGCTCAATTTCACAGATGTGACTGAATTTGTCCTATTGGGATTAACCAGCAGAAAGGAACTGCAAGTTCTCTTATTTGTCATCTTTCTTATGGTCTATATTGTCACCATGGTGGGCAACATTGGCATGATGATATTAATTAAGATCAGTCCACAGCTTAGCAGCCCAATGTACTTTTTCCTGAGCCATTTGTCATTTATTGATGTGTGGTTTTCTTCCAACATTACTCCAAAAATGCTGGAAAACTTGCTATCAAAGACGAAAACAATTTCTTATGCTGGCTGTTTGGTACAGTGCTTCTTTTTCATTGCCCTTGTTCATGTGGAAATCTTCATTCTTTCTGTCATGGCTTTTGACAGATACATGGCAATTGGAAAGCCTCTGCTCTATGGTAGCAAAATGTCCAGGGTGGTTTGCATTCGACTTATTTCTTTCCCTTACATATACGGGTTTCTGACTAGTCTGGCTGCAACCTTATGGACTTATGGCTTGTACTTCTGTGGGAAAACTGAGATCAACCACTTCTACTGTGCAGATCCCCCCCTCATCAAGATGGCCTGCGCAGGGACTTTTGTAAAGGAATATACAATGCTCTTTCTTGCAGGCATTAACTTCACATATTCCTTGATTGTTGTCATTATCTCCTACCTGTTCATTCTCATTGCCATTCTTAGGATGCGCTCAGCAGAAGGCAGGCGCAAGGCATTTTCTACCTGTGGGTCTCACCTCACAGCAGTTGGCATATTTTATGGCACTCTTATCTTCATGTATCTCAGGCGACCCACTGAGGAGTCAGTGGAACAAGGAAAGATGGTGGCTGTGTTCTATACCACAGTGATCCCCATGTTGAATCCCATGATCTACAGTCTGAGGAACAAGGATGTCAAGGAAGCCATGGACAAAGTGATTACTAAGACGTTCTTAACAAAATAAAATATTTCCTATTTTGTTTTCTATTGTTTGTCAGGGGAAAAAGATACTTTATGAAGAATAAGAATAGGAATTCTTCATTGATAGGAAGGAAAAAAAACAAGGCACACAAATTAGAAGATAAAAAAATGAATTGTGAATTGTTGATGAATGCATCAAAAATTGATTCATTCCAAAGAACAAAAGAGAAAATTGATACCAATGGATAAAATAAATATAACGACTCTACTTAGAATGCACAGGCCACTACATTAAATATTAAAATGCTTAAATAATAATATGGTATATGTCATTTTCATTTAAATTTTTAGGTGGTAAATCTATGAGGTTTTTATCCATTTAAAATTTAAGTTATCTTCCTATATGAGAACAGGAGTAAGTTTCTATTATGCTTATAACCTTGTTTGTTTCCATAGTTTTTTTAAAAGTTAGGGTGAGATCCTTTTAATTACTCTAACTTTAAAATTAAAACCATGACTTGTTTATGCTTTATTTTCTATCTATATTCCGATTGGTCAAAGGTAGATAGTATTTGAGAATGGATATGTCCTTATATAATGTATTCTCTTTAATTAATTCAGTAATTAAGCTGACATTCTTTTAGAATGTCAGTCTGTGTTACTAACATTATTTTACTTAAGTTTTGAATTTGAAAAAAATATTCAGAATTATTTAAAATTGATTTGGAACCTGTCAAATTTAAGACAGATGATATGTTTCATTTTATTCACATCTATAATACAAGGATGTACAGTTAATTTAACAACTCACTTTATTAAAAGTTATGTTCTTTAAATACAGCTTTATGATATAAAAATACACTGATAACAAGTGTAAGTTATATGCATATTTTCTTGTTTACAGTCTTTCTTCTTGAACTATTACATATTGCATCATAATTTCTTGGTGCAAATATGTTCATACATTTCTGTCCTTAACTTAGGAGACAAGACTGATGTACGATATAAACTGGGCTTAAAGATATTCCCTCATAGTTACTTTATAAATTTATATTTTCCATCTCAGGGTATAATATACCTAATCTCATAAAGGAATTTAGATCCTGAGTGAGGTAACTCAGGCCAAAAGGATATACATGGTATGTACTCACTAATAAGTGGATATTAGTTTTAAAAGTATAGAATTCCCAGGATATAATCCATAGAACTCAAGAATACTAAAAAGCTGAAAGCCTAAAGTTAGGATGTCTCAATCCCACTTGGGAGGTAGATGAAAGCAATCACAAGAAGGGGGAGGGAGGGCCCTGGGTGGGAAAGGTGACAGGGAGGGGAAAGGGGAACATGATAGGTATTTGGGGGCAGGACTGAAGCCCTCAGGGCCAGCAGGAAGAATCAAAACAGGTGAACTTGGAGGTATGGAAGTGGGACACCCTCTGGAATGTACCAGAAACCTGGGCGATTAGAGATTCTTCAGGACTCAAAGGTCCATCTCTTGGATGAAATGCCCTACAGTGGGGAGAGGAAACTTATAAAGTCTACCTCCAGTAGAAAGACAGGGCATCAAGTAGAGGGATGAGTTTGCTATTCTATAGACAAAAACTCTGAACCAAAATTGCTCCTGTCTGGGGGAACTTCAAGGACAAAGATGGAGAAGAGCATGAGGAGAAGGAGGTGACACTCAAGTTGGGATCCAGCTCAGGAGGATACCCCAAGACCAGACACCATTACTGATGTTTTGGCATGTTTATAAGTGGGCTTTTATCATGACTGTCCAACAAGCAGCTGAAAGAGTCAGATGCAGATATTTATACCTAGTCAATGGACAGAAGCTGGTGACCCTTGTGGTTGAATTAGGGAGAAGCTGGAAAAGGCTGAGCAGGAGGACAATCCTATGGGAAGACCAGCAGTCCCAATAGCCTGGACCCAAGGATCTCTCAGACACTGAGCCACTAACCAGGTAGCATATATCAGCTGATATGAGAACTGCTGGGTCTGGACTCAGTCAGAGAGGACGCACCTAACCCTCTAACACTTGAGAGACTTGGGACCCCAGAGAGTGGGGATGTTTGGTGGGGTCGGGGTGGTGAGGGCATCCTCTTGGAGATAGGGGTAGGGAGGTATAGGTTGTGGTCTGGGGGGGAGTGGATGGGGAAGAGTATGGAGTCTAGACTGTAAAAACAGATTAAGGAATAAATAAAAGAAGAAAAACAAATCAGATAAAGTGGGATTGTAGAAAGTAATTATGTTTTTCTTTTTATTTATTGGTTATTCTATTTATTTACATTTCAAATGTTATCTTCCTTTTCATTTTCCTCTCCACTAGTCTCCTATCCCTTCTTTTCTTTCACAGTTTCTATGAGCGTGCTCCCCCACCCACCCACCGGCCCACCTACTCCCGCCACAGTGGCCTACCATTCCCCTATCCTGGGACATCAAGCCTCCACAGGACCAAGGGTCTCCCCACTCAGGGATTTGAGATAAGTCAATCCTCTGCTACACACCCAGCTGGAGCCATGGGTATCCCATGTGTACTATTTGGTTGGTAGTTTAGTCCCTGGGAGCTTTGGGGGGTCTGGATTGTTGATATTGTTGATCTTCCTATGAAGTTGCAAACCACTTCAGCTCCTACAGTCCTTGTCTTAACTTCCCCATTGGAGTACCTGCACTTACTCCAATGTTTGGCTGTGTATATCCTCATTTGTATTAGTCTACCTATGGCAGAACTTATGAGGGGACAGCTATACTGGGCTCCTGTCAGCAATGGTGTCTGAGTTTGATGTCAATAAACTGGGATGGGACAGACGCTGGATGGCCTTTCTTTCAGTTTCTGCTCCATTTATTGTTCCTGCATTTTCTTTTGACAGGAGACATTCTGGAAAATATTTTTGATGTGGGTGGTTAGTCCCATAATTATGTTTTTCATTCTTAATACATAATTGGTGTTGAAAGAGATAGGTAGTCTATGCTATTTGAGATCATCACAAATGCATTATGAAAACATTTTGTCCTTTACATATCAAAATTAGAGAAAAGGATATTTGCACAATTTCATATGAAGTATTAAAACTGTAGTTTTGATTACAGATGTGCTTCACTTAATAGTTCCTTTCCTAAATTGCTGGATACTTATAGTTCTATCTATTTGCCAAAATTCCTCCTAGTGACTTCATAATTTGAATCTGGCTTTTACATCTGAAATTGACATAAAGAGCATGCATTGTTGAAATCACTTATCCTTACACATGATGCTTTTCAGAGTAGTTACATAGAATAATAGAATAATGTGGACAGACATTTCTTTTTTGGATCCATAATTGCTATTTTGTGAGGGAAAATGAATAGAAGCATGTGGCAGTAGGAGACAATAGGATGATGTTAAGAATATTAATATCTCAGTTTTCAGAATGTATATTCTAATAAATCTCCTCGACTTCTACCCAGGAGACATTAATAGTATTTTAGTCATCATTCCTTTCATAATTATTTTAGTAGCACCTTAGGGAGATTATCTCACTGTTCTTAATGATCACAACTATAAAATAAATACTGCAAAATTATCATTTTCTTTTCTCTTTTCCTGTCAAGGTAGGTCAGTGTGTTTTGCTATAGTTGAAGTAAAGATTGATACATTTGGATGTAGCAATTGTAGGTGAAACCTTGAAAAGAAAATTATTATATCTTCATTGACTTATTTTTTATCAAAGTAATTTATTGGGCTGCTTATGTTTTTAAATATACAGGAATGGATTTGGGTATATTTTAAAACAAAATATTTTAAACAAAATTGTAATAAGTAATCCAATAATATGCAATTTGTTGTGCATCTTTATGAAAAAAGTACAATGTTGATGTAAGGAATTTTTTCTGTAAATTATAGACTCTACTGTTTTCATAGATGATACTCATTTCTGTAATAATAAAGTGGTGTTCTTAGAGAAGTCATCTGCTCGTATGTCAGAGAGTTCATCAGAATTTAGGATAGAAAAAAGAAGTGCCTTTTTCTCCAAAGCCTAGAACACACTGAGGTTACAAAAGCCTAAATTAATTAATAGAAGTTTATGTAGAAGATGAATGGTGTGTATCTGTGTTGGAGAATAATCAACAGTGAAAATCAATTAGAATATGCAAGAGACTAACCTATCAAATAAGATTGAAATGACTGTAATAAATGTACAAAAGTGCTACTAAATTCATTGCTTAGTAGCATAAGCCCACAAGCTAGACAAGCAAACCCACAAGTTAGGAGATCTGCTAAATCTCTAACTGCTTCTATTTCATCATTTATAAAACATACATGCAGATAGAAAAGTTTTATAGCACTATTCATGCAAATGAAATTAATTAAATTTATACAAATATTATAAAATTGGTACAGTGTTACTAGAAAGTTCTTTTTAGAAATTTTTAGGGTTGAAATAATAATTGATGGAAAAATACTAGTGGAATACACTGATATAGCAAAGATCACAATGACTTTTAAATTGTATGACAATTTGTTTTTCATATATATATCATATGCAATCACACAGACTTAAAGAATTCCATAATCAAGAGATTCTCTGTTATCACAGAACTATAATTACATGCTGTGAAAGAGCACACATTTGATCATGACTGATCAAACTCAGTGAGTTTTAATTTATGGGTTTTTTTTTTTGGTTCTTTTTTTCGGAGCTGGGGACTGAACCCAGGGCCTTGCGCTTCCTAGGCAAGCGCTCTACCACTGAGCTAAATCCCCAACCCCTTAATTTATGTTTTTATATGTCTTGATGCTATATCTTATATGTAAAGCTGGCATATTATTTACAAGTACTACCAAATTAAATTCTGATTAGAAAGTATGGATTATGTATTCTGGGTCAAGGTTTTTTACATAGGAAAGCCGTTAACTTCAGCTGTATTTCACAAATTTAGTCTCTCAGTAAGATATTTTGCACATTCTTAATGAAGTTTCATTGATTTTAAAGTCATTTGTATATGAGTGTTTTACTATATTTTTGTGTATATCAAAATTATCAAATATATGCTCAGAATGAGTATAAAAATAAATGAGTTCTACTTGCTATTCATGCTGAAACTATAGATATTACAAAATCTACAATGAAAAGAGAATTTCATAATAATTGCCCTAAGATAATATTCAACTATTTTTATTTATCCATCGATCATACGATAACATCCTGACTGTAGTTCCCATCCTTCCTCTTGTTGGAGATTTTCATGTGAATATAAATTCAAACTTTTTTGCAAATTTCCCTCAAGTAGTGATTTAACAGAATTTCATCACAGTATGAGAAACTACCTGTCAATTTTCATTGTCTGACTGAATATTTGGGATAAGCCACACAAAATAAAAATATGTAGCAAAGGATTGCTATGGAAAACTTGATCGTTAAGTCACTGCAAGTTTCACCATTCTAACAAATTTTAACATTTGAAATTCAATTATAATTCACTAACTAAAATCCAGAATATCTATACTAGGCTACCCTGTATCACATTTGAATATTTAGAGGTTATTTTGTGACATGATCAAACAAACCATTTTACCTATAGCCTGTTTAACTCAATACTGAATACACTGAATAAAATAAAGTATCTGTAAGAATAAGAAAATTTTAAATCAAAGCTTTTTAAGAATGAAAAAATGTATTTATAAATGTTTTTCTTTGCAGATAATATAGACTCTATATCAAAGCAATGCCAAATTTTACAGATGTAACCGAATTTCTTCTTGTTGGATTGACAAGACGTCAGGAATTGCGGGTTCTCCTTTTTGCGGTGTTCTTGGTTGTTTACATGGTCACTCTGTTGGGCAACATTGGTATGATAATTTTAATCAGCATAAGCCCACAGCTTCAGAGTCCTATGTATTTTTTTCTAAGTCATTTGTCCTTTGTGGATGTGTTGTTCTCCTCGAATGTTACCCCCAAAATGTTGGAAAATTTACTTTCAGAAAGAAAAACTATTTCTTATGTCGGGTGTCTGGTACAATGCTACTTTTTCATTGCTCTGGTGCACGTGGAGGTCTACATTCTAGCAGTGATGGCCTTTGATCACTACATGGCCATTTGTAACCCTCTGCTCTACAGCAGCAAGATGTCCAGGGTTGTCTGTGTCCGCCTAATTTCTGTGCCTTATGTCTATGGATTCTCTGTGAGTCTGATTTGCACTCTGTGGACCTACGGTTTATATTTCTGTGGAAATGTTAAAATCAACCACTTCTATTGTGCTGATCCTCCTCTCATCAAGATTGCCTGCGGAGGAGTGCATATCAAAGAGTACACAATGATAGTTATTGCCGGAATTAATTTCACATATTCCTTGTCGGTGGTTCTCATTTCATACATGCTCATTGTAGTAGCAGTGTTACGCATGCACTCGGCTGATGGCAGGAGAAAGGCATTCTCCACCTGTGGATCCCACTTAACAGCCGTTTCCATGTTTTACGGGACCCTTATATTCATGTATCTCAGAAGGCCAACAGAGGAGTCGGTGGAACAGGGAAAGATGGTGGCTGTATTTTATACCAGTGTGATTCCTATGCTGAACCCCATGATCTACAGTCTCAGGAACAAAGATGTGAAGGAAGCAGTCAGCAAGATAATTGCCAAGGCAAACTTGAGGAAATGAAATCAAAACATATTTTAGAAGCATGTTTATAAAAATGTGTTGAAGAAGCATAGAATTCTCAGCTTGAAATTCTTTCTACCTATAACCCTTATACAAATTCGGAAGATTCAGTTTTCACAGTGATGCTTTACAGAATGATTGTCCTTTATTAAGCATAAATACTCAACCATTTTATGAAGACCTATATTATTTACTAATTTGTGTTAAGTCAGTTATTGGAAGTATTTGCAAATAAGCTTGGATTAACAATTTTTTTAAACTGTAAGTTTCCTAGTAGAGTTGAATGTTATGGCTTAAGGCTTTTGTAAACCGTATTTGTCTTCACTATAAAATCTATAGCTCCAGTAGGAAAAACAGAACTGATTTATTTCCAGGGTATAGAAATTTGATGGTCCTTATATGCAAATGATATTATAAATGTTCTAATACAAAGGAAATTTTAGCAATGACACTGTATTGAGAATATGCAACTATCCTAGCATAACCTAAGGTTTCTCACTCAACGTGTATTTCTCCTTAGATAATGCTGCTTGTGTTTTTTATTGGTTCACATTCTCAGTTCAATGAAAAAATATTTTTTTCCTCATCCTTAAGTATCTGCCTCTACTCCCTGGGGGCCATTGTGTTCTCCAGTAATGTCACCTCTGATTCTTCTGATTGTTCCAATAAGGAAGACCCTACTGTTCACATGCAATCAAAGTTAATGAAACTAAGGAGAGCACACATAGACACACACACACACACACACACACACACACACACACACACACATTCTTGTGTGCACAACCACACTTGAAATGAAAGTAATAAAAAGAATTTTGGAAAAAAGAAAGGTATCAGTAGGAGAGGGAGTATCATGAGAGCTGAAAGTGCTTAAAGTTTACTATATACATTTTGAAATGGTCATAGAATAAACAGAATTGTGGTCACTGAAATGGTTATGTTAGGTCAGGACATAAAAGCATGTGTTTATGGTAATGTATTATCCAGACTCTAATTCCTATCTTACTACATCTTTGTATTTAAAGGTAAATTAGTTATAACAATTAGAACGCCATAAGGATCCCTTCTACAAAGTATCGTTTTTGGCATGTGTTATGTCTTTTATCCTTTCCGTATTACCAGTTACTTCCTTGAACTAGCGAAACTCTACACTGATCAAATTACTACATAAAGAAAATCCTGTTGGAGTACCTCACAACTGCATTAATGATTATGATGATGGATGCTTAATATTTAAGATGGTGATTAATGAAGTTATCTGAGTCATATATAAAAATGAATCCTAAAATATAAAACCATAAATTAACTGTGTATTGTGTTCTGAATCATAAACCTCCATGAAAGCACATGCAGAAGACTTTGCAATCAACTGTTGGCAATGTTAGATGTGACAAAAACCTTAGGATATGAGCCTGGATAGAAGAAGTAGAACACTGAGTTATGACTTTGAAAAGAATATTTTGATTCCAGTTTCTTCCTAACTCTGATTGCTTCTACTGTGCCAGTTACACACACTGTCATATTTTGCCTTGCTACAGGCTGTCAGCAATATGCCCAAAGAATCATGCACTAAGACCTCCGAGACTGTGAGCCTAAATATGTCATTCCTTCTTGCTGTGTATTTTCTTCATTATTTTGAAAAGTTGAAAATTAATATATAGTCAAATATTTTACCTTATTCTCTACATGAATATAAGTGAGCTTAGGTAGCACAACTATTATTTTTCTTTGCTTTTTATTTGTTTTTCTCTCATAAAATACATCTTGACCACGGTTTTCCTTCCCTCCACTCTACCCAATCTTATCCTCTCCGCCAGAACTACTGTTCCTCCACACATGAGGGTTTTTGCCTAGTTTTATTCCATTTTCTTATACAGATGTTCTTGTAGCTGTGTTTTCTGCTTAATATTGAGCCTCCCATATCTATCTTATTAGGAAAATGATAAATATTCATATTTTGTTGGATGAATAATATTTATTGCTTCATATGTAGCACTATGATGTATTCATCCATTTATTGACACAGTTTTCATGTTTCTTACCCTTTGATATTGTGAAAAGAACTGAAATAATAAGCGCATTGATGTTATTGTCTTTGGGTCAGTAATCAGCTGCAGGATTTCTGGGTCATATAGTAGTTCCATAATTCATTTTAATTTTTTTAGGAAGGAAAGAGTTTATTCAGATTATAACAAAAAGTTCCAGTCAAACACTGGGGGAAGTAAAAGCAGAAAATAAGGTTTGAGGACAGGTCTGTTGCTGCTCTAGAGTATTTATTACTATAACCAAAAAACTCATTTCACATCCAATAGTGTTGCTTTCTCATTGGCAAGAATGTATCAGACACTTTGTTAAATAACTCAGAACCACCTGAGTATGAATGATGACACCCACGTATACCTGGCCTTTCTTTATCAATTAACTGTTAACACACACACACACACACACATGCACACGCACACACACACACACACACACACACACACACGCACACGCACACGCACACGCACACACACACACAAACAAACCCACACTGCCCATAGGATTATCTGGTGTTGACAATCATTCAATTGAGTTTCTCTTCATTCCTAAATTGTGCACAATTGACAGTTAAAGTTAACCAGAAAACATAGTATCATCTGAGTTAAGACTATTCATTTACTCTCTTAGCTTTTACTTTATTGGAATTGAGCTTTTCATATGTATTTTATCTTTTTCAAAGTAAAATTAATATTTATTTAGTAAAGTCAGCCCAGTACAGCTAACTGCTTTAAGAGGTGACAATTCAGTGTAATGGGAATGTTCTTCTTTTGGACAATGTGTCTCCAAAGCCGTAATGTCCCTTAAGTGATTTATTCCTGCCCATACCATTTTTTCCTGTATTTTACTGAATGAGCTCCGGGACAGTCAATGGTATATAAAAGCTAATTTTCCAGATAATTCTGTAGAAACTGTTCCATCAGGGCTTACTTTAAGTCATCCCGAGAAGACATCATTGACAGATATTGAACTTTAAAAGTGCTTCCTTTTTCCCTCTAGTCTCTTACTTCATGAATATCTGTGCTTGAAAATATATGTAGTATTTTAATTGTGTGGATTTATTATAAAATTTAACCTTGGTTCTTGAAGAAAGCATGTCCTATTATTAAAAAATATTGATATCCAATGGGCAAATATAAATAGATTAATGGATTCAGCTGTTTAAAACTTTGTACAATGGGGTAAAAGACCAATAAATTTATTCCCATTAAGGATTTTATGTTCAGTACAACCAGATCCCAGTATATTGTGATCTCAATGGAATATAATTTATGAATGGTGAAATCTAGACTATTCACAATTGCTTCTCTCCGTAGAATATCTGCAGTTCTCAAAACATGTTTGCATCCTCTAACTCAAGAAATTTAGTTCCAGCAGTAACCTTGTACATTTTGCAGAATACATGGTAAATTTGGTACACCCAAGGTTATGTCAAGTCCCCCTTGTTAAAGGTCAGAGCATAAGTGATTTCAATAGGCAATTGTGAGATTAGAAAAATGAGAGACTAAGTGTATTGCTGAAGATCACAGCATTGACAGGCTAAGACCCTGACTTCAGTAGAGCTCAAGGGCAGGACTGCTTGTACCAGCTTTACTTTTGTTTGTTGTCTTCAAAGAGAATGTGTGTTATTTTATAAGGTATTCTCCTGCTAACCTTGTTAGTAAAGGGCTATAATTCATTTTAAAAGAACCCCTCTGTGGTTTTCATAGAGTCCCTACCAAATTACTTTTCTGCTAAAAATATATAATGGTTTCTGTGATCTATAGAGAGAAAGAGAGAAAAGAAAGTTGTTCATAATAGTCAAAGAAGTAGTCAGAAAGAATAAATAATTCGTAGTATTGCACTGCATAGTAAAATGACTATAGTCAATAATAATTATGCTATGAAATATCTTGAAGATTATTTTGAATTTTTCAACTCAGAAAATGGGCAGATGTTCCAGATGACAGTATGCTAATGTGTGCAGTTTTAATGAATACAAATTTCAGGCATATATCAAAACATTAAAATAAACTTTACTTTGTACAGTTTTTGAAAGTCATAATAAAATAATAAATCAGAAAAAATATGTTGGCAGAGAATTTTTCTAACATTTTTTACTTAGATTGGGGTTTGACTAAGTACCGATAATAGGCTAAAACTGGCCCACTGCTGCCTTATGATTTCATGAAACCTGGGCACTAATATAAATATTTAAATGGTTGGAAAGGAACTTAATATTTTATACCCCATGGGAATAAATGGCAAAATTTGCATTTTAATAATCAAAAGGCTTTTAAAATTTTAGATCACAAAACACATAGTTCCATGTGATAAAATGTCACAAATCTCTAAAATTTAAATTTAATTATGACATGTATTTTAAAATAATATGAAATTAATTAAACCCATATAATTTTCAAAGATGAATGCCTATTTAACAGTAAGACAAATACTGCATTTATTTAATGTATGGACTCTAGTTTCTAGTTTCCTGATTTTTGTGTTTTACTTAAGGACTTGGCACATGTGCAAACTAAGAAACTAGAAAGAGGCCTCATTTAGAGACCTGTATAATGCAAGAGAGGTAAAGTGAAAATAGAAAGGGGACATGTGGGAGCAGGTAAGCTGTTGAGCAGGCATACAGATCAAGTAAGTTAAGAAGTAGCATGAAGGAAGAATGAATAAAAATCAAGCATATATGAAAAAAAACTTAAATCTACTGTGTTGAAGCACAAATCAAATAAAATTGGGCAAGACAATAGAACACTCGAGATATGAAAGCATGAGGTCATTATTTAGACTGTTTTTAAAGGTTTATGTAGAATGGAGGCAGGGAGATTAGGAGGTAGCAAGCAAGCAGTGAGTTGAACAAAACTAACTCTATATGGACAAAACTATGAAGACCTACTAGTTTCTAAACTAATTAAAAGTATGACTTCCAAAATGGAGTTTGTACAGTTACCCCATGGACAATGTTGCATCTAGAAGGAATGAAATACTAAATTCTCAGAGTTATGAGTTTTCTCATTATGTGTTTAATGAGGTTTTGAGTTACTTTCCCTTGACTACTCTCAAACTCAGTTCAACTCAGACTATTGGCAGCCACAGGGTTGGCCACTTGGTTTTAAGATATTCTATTATATATCTATTCTATGGTACTATCGTCATCTTTTTTCAAGACTTAAAAGGACATTTAGAAATCACTACTTTACTTAAGTAATTGCGACAGAATCTTCAACTTTGCTTGAGATAGTTAAAAGAAAGCAATACAGTCTCCAGAAACAGATTTACGCAGTGAAAATGACTTGTCAAGAGATATGTTAACTGGTTCAATGTGTGTTTTCTATAATGATATACCTAAAGGGACTAGGTAGATAGACGAAAAGACTATAGAATATATATATATATATATATATATATATACATATATATATATATGTGTGTGTGTGTATGTTTATTCTATTGTATATATAATAGATAGATAATGGTGATAGATATATAGATAGATATATGATAGAATCCATATATATGGATCATATGACTCTGGTAGCAGATATATCCCAAATATGTTAATTTCAAGAAAGAACATATGTATTGATACAGGATGGTATTATTACATATGAGTTGAAAAGCCTGTGAACTCAAATATCTAATTGTATTACTCCAGCCTCAGTCTGAAGACTTGAAAATTGAGGCTGATGAAGATGGGCTAGCATATAGTCCTGAGTCAAAACGCTTGGAAACCAAGATCTGAAATATAGAATAAATTTAATTCAGCAACATGGATGTTTTGGCAAGAGATAACATACAAAGACCTTCTAAATCTATGTGATTGGTCTAGAATGTAGACAGGCTCTGGATTACACTATGATATTGATGGAATACATACACAACCTTAGTGCACACCTTTAATCCCAAACAATGTAGGCAAATTTACCTGGTAGAAGGAACTTGACATGTTTAAAAGTGACTTATAATTGAAAGACAAGCAAAGTGATGAATCAGAGAAAGATTTAACAGGAAGAATTAAAAATAGAGTATGTCCAACTCTCGTGAGAACAAACAAGAAAAAGTCTACTTATAAGCAGGCAGAGAGAAAGGAAGATTTTTTTTAACCAGGATAGTTTTACAGACAGGTTGCAGAAAAGAAAAAGCTAGACACAGATAATGACAGAATGAGCCAGAGAATGAGAAGGAGCCAGAGATTAGAACAAATTCATAGTTAGTTTGTGACCAAGCAAAACAATTCAGTCAGAAGCCAGAGAAACCAGTTTGAATCAGGCAACTTGGTTGGAAGTTTCACCCAGAACATTTGAGTAGAACTTGAGTTCAGAAAAAAAACAAGCAAGGGTGAGCTTATTGAACAGTAGCCCTTGAAGATAACAATTCCATCAGAAACATACAAGTTACTTTTGCAATGATATTTAAAAGAGAAGGAAAACTGATACCTCAGATCAAAGAATCAAGAAAAAAATCAACATTTTATACATTATTTGTTCTTGATTTGTCTTCAACAAGTCAGGTTATGCCTGTAGACATTAATGGGGGTTATTTTTCTCACTATAAATGCTAACTCCTTCATGAAATATCCTCGTGGACACATCTAGAAATAATGTCAGATATGTAGGCATTGCATAGTTCACTTGGTACATAAAATTAACTGCTACATAAAGTAATTTCAGAAATGAACAACTATTGTGGTTGTTAGAGGTACAGTGCAAAGTAATGGAAAGCATATCTGCTATAGATAAGCAAGAGTTACATAGAATCTGGAGATATCTAAGGGCTTGAAGAAATACCTTAGTGGTTAAGAGCACTTAGTTCTTTTACATAGGGCTGAGTTAGAGACTCAGCCATAAATGATTGGTCATGGAATTTGTCACCATCTTTCTTCTAGCCTCAAACATACTAGATATGCACATGATACTCATATACACACAGGCAAACCACTCATTTGCATAAAGCAAAATAAGTAAATTTTAAATGGGTTTCCTAGAAGACCACATTTTTGCTTCATCTATTATCTTTTAAATGTGATAAACAGGAAAGTAGAAAGCCAAAACATAATTTTTCCACGTGTATAGGAGATGCAAATTAATGACATCAGAGCTACATATACAGTATATAATAATGTATTAAAATCTTAACATAATGACATTTGAAAAAATCTCATTGGTCTCTCTGTCTCTGTCTCTCTGTTTCTCTCTCTCTCTCTCTCTCTCTCTCTCTCTGTGTGTGTGTGTGTGTGTGTGTGTGTGTGTGTTCATGTTTGTGTTCATGTGGGGTAAAGGTGAACCTGTTCCATGACATTTATGTGAATGTCAAAGTACTCTGGTGCTGTGTATTACCTTCTACTGAAGGGTTAAAATTTCTAAAAGTTAGTCATGAACAAAGTCTGGCTATGCCTGAAAGTGAACAAAGTCTGGCTATGCCTGAAAGAATTTGAGATAGGGCCCCAAGGACACCGGCCATCTGGAGCTACCCCCTTCCCTTCCTTTCCCTTCCTTCACTCCCTAATATGAGTCATCCCTCTGCTGAGCGAGATAAGCCACCTTTCCCATATTGCTGAGATGCTAGATTACACGAATGCTTTGTTAATGCAATTCCGTGCCAAAAAGTAACTGTGCACCCTTTGTATTAGCCAATTATATGTATCCACATGAAACCCCTGGTTTTCCCTATATAAGCTCCTGCCTAGAGAGGCTCGGGGCTCGACTCAATCTCCTGTGTGGGATACATGTCAGCCCGAGATCTCGTTAATAAAACTGCCTCTTGCTGTTACATCAAGACCGGCTACTCGTGTTTCCTGGGGGGTACCCCAACCCGTGACTGGAGCGAGAGTCTCCCCAAGTTTGGGGGGTCTTTCACTACCTTGTTTGAGACAAAATTTCTTATTGTTAATCACCATTTATACCATATTAGTTGGATAATGAGCGTTTGGGATTTTTTGATCTCAGAACCACCATTATACACTAGCAATACTGGGATTCAAGTCAGAAAATCAGGCTCTTAGGGAGTGATTTATTCACTAAATCAACTCCTAGAACTAAGTTTATTTATAATCTATCTATCTATCTATCTATCTATCTATCTATCTATCTATCATCTATCTACACACCCTATCCATTCATGCATCCATGCATCCATCCTTCATCTGTCTATCTATCTATCTATCTATCTATCTATCTATCTATCTATCTATCTATCTATCTATTATCTATCTATCTATAAATATCATCTATCTATATCTATCATCTATTTTTCTACTGATCTTTCATTGTGCTTGTCTTGGTAGAGAGCTTTATCATGTAAATAGTGAATGAAAGCACTGCTCTCATCAAAAGTATGATAAAAATTAATTTATCTCAAAGTTTTAAAAAAGTCAGAAAATTCCTTTCTTGAGGTGCATTAGAGGCAACAAGTAGCAGTTTTCAAGAGCTTTCCTCAGAGCACTCTTTACCTCCTGGTTCCTTAAACTGTAGATCATAGGATTGAGCATGGGTATAACAATCGTGTAGAATACTGAGGCCATTTTGTCTGTGTCAAGGGAATGGCTTGATTTTGGCTGCAGATACATGAAAATAAGTGTCCCATAGAAGATAGTCACAGCAGTTAGATGAGAAGCACATGTTGAGAAGGCTTTGTACCTTCCTTCAGTGGACCGGATTCTCAAGATAGCAGCCACAATGTACAAATAAGAAATCAGGACAGTGGTCAAAGAACTGATCATGTTGAATCCAGCAAAGATGAATATTAGAATCTCCTTGAGGCTGGTGTCTGAGCAGGCAAGAGCCATCAAAGGAACATCATCACAATAAAAATGATTGATTATATTGGGACCACAGTAAATCAATTTGAAAGTAACTACTGTATGGAGCATAGCAACAGCAAAGCTGTAAAAATAAGGGCCTACTACAAGTCGTAGGCATACCTTCTGGGACATGATAACCATGTACAGAAGAGGATTACAAATAGCTACATAGCGGTCATAAGCCATTACTGCAAGAGGAAACATCTCTGAAATTAAAAAGTTCAGAAAGAAACCAAGTTGGGTTGCACAGGCATAGAAAGATATAGACCTTTTATTACGGAGGAGAATCTCAAGGAACTTGGGGGCTACCGAAGAGGAATAACAAAGGTCTACAAATGCCAGATTACTTAGGAAAAAGTACATGGGTGTATGAAGTCTTGAATCCATCCTGATTAGTGAAATCATTCCTACATTTCCAAATAAAGTCAGACTGTAGACCACTAGAATGAGCATAAAGAGAATGATTTCTACTTCTCTGTGGACTGCAAACCCCAAGAGAATGAATTCTGTCACGCCAGTGGAATTCCTTTCAGCCATTTCATCAAGTCTTAGCTGCAAAGTAAAAATGAAGATAAGACTAACACAAATTTTGGTGAAGCAAAGACATGGAAATCAAATACAACTCTTATGTGTTCTGGTTTATAGTTGATGTTAGTCAATGTAGTAGCCAAGCAAGTACATAAAAAATGTAACTTTACCAGTGACTTCTAATTTTCTAAAGCAAGCAATTAATATTAAATATTAGAAACAGAAAGAAACCTATTGGGCTATGGTTTTGCTCAATGGTTGATGATTTGCATAGCATACAGTATGAAAACAGAAAAAATACTATCCTCTGAGCATATATATGTATATGTACATATATACAGGTATATATTCATATATACGTGTATATGTAGTTATGTCTCTCTATTATCTATCATCTATGTTTTTGTCTGCTTACTTATCTATCCATTCATCTATTCATCTATCTATGCAAACATAAATTTTCTCTCAATCATCTAATTTGTAATTGGTAGAACCAAAGCCAATTTTGAGAGAATGTTGTTAGAATGAAGCTTGTGAACTCACCTGGTATTTAAAAAAAATGTTAGTAATTCGGATTCATATTTCAGGTATCAAATGGAAGAGACAAATCAGACAAAATGAATACTGATCCACTTTCTGATGTGGGAATGTAGAGACTGCACTACCAATTTCAGTCCTCTGTCACAAATCTCTCTTTAAATTCTGTGAAGAAAACAATCTGGATTTTGTTGGCACAGGCTAGTGTCCTTTTAATGTTTACCAAGATAAGATTTATTTTCCTTCCTGATGTGTCCATTGTAAAAGGAAACATTATAAAACACATGAAATCTCTTCCAATTACAAATGATGTTTAAATTTCACATCTTGAAGAGACTTTTCTTATTTTTGTGTATTGCCTCCATCCACAAGTCTGTAGTTGACTAATACTTTCTTTTAATTCATTCTGATTTCTTCCTAGAATATAAACAACTCTCAGTCAAACAAATATTCTTTCTTGCACAAGAACTGCCTTTTTTATTAATCATTTTTTCTCTACCATTTTCAATAATCAAGAAAGAGTTGGGAATACTTACCTTGTGGATAGGATTATTGACATGTTATGTTTGTGAGCATCAGCTTTGTGTAATTTCAGCACAGTTGGACAAGTTCATGGACTTCTTAGTAGAAAAATTAATGGAGGACATGGAGAAGAGTTCTATTGCAAACTGTCAGCAGACTATCTCTTCTTACCTGATTATGGAATAAATCTCAGCCTAATTGCTGCAATTCTCTATAAGTCTTTTTTCTAATTTACACGAGAGAGGAACATTTATATATATATATTACTGGGATTTTTTTACTTATTATTAATTCCTAGTATTCTTTGCACAGTAGTCTCCAAGGTCACTGCCTCTCCGGTGTCTTACTGACATTTGGAAACTCTAAGGAGAAAATGACTGGCCTCTGAAGGCAAAGGTATCATGAGAATATTTGAATCAGAATCATCTCACTACCACAGAGTACCAAGATTTGCTCATGTATGTCAACTATAGTCCCTGCAAATAGTACAAGACCAGGCTGGAATAAGTGGTCAACCACGGAAGAGCACATCCCCATGCAATGTAGTAATTTTGTATTTTTCCTTTGTCTTTTATTTTGTTTCCAGCTTACTTGGAAGGTTTCCAAACAGAGTCATTACTTTTCTTAGCTACTAACTTTGTGCTTTTCATCTATGAATTAGAAATTTCTAAGTAGAAAATTTACCTTATCTTTTTAAGTATAAAAGTCATAATTATTTACACTATGCCTAACTATTTTAAAATACTTATCCTAAGCGTATTGTTTGAGAACTTCATGTATTATCATTATATTTATATCATTTCTACCCATCTAATCCATTCCACGCTCTTTCATCTGCGTCTCAAACACATAGCCTATTCATTTTTTCTATTACAAAGCAAGCCATCTACTCCTTCTAACTACTTTATAAATTACATATGACTTGGTTTTTGCTATTATTTATTTTGACTTTTAAAACAGTGCTAAGTACTACATGAGATTTTCTTTTAGACTTTAGATTGAGTAATTATACCAAATTCCCTAAGACAGAAAGAAAAATTAATTTTCCATACTCTATGGTGTATGAAAAGACCCCAGTTACACATATTAAATAAAATAATTTTTTTATGAATTCCTTGATTTCAATTTTTTTCAACTTGTTAATTGCCACAGTGTTCCTGTTTTCTCAATTCTGTTGTCAGTTGCTGTTCAATGATCTTAGGAGTAAATTTTGAAGACCCAGAGCCTAAAGTAGTTTTATCATCACCCCTTTGCTTTATAGATAGCATCTTGTTTTTAATCACTAATTAAAATTATGATACTTAAATTCTTTTTATGGTACTTATTATATTTTTATTATTTAAAAGAATTTTAAAATTCAACTGCATTTTGGTTAACATTCTTTCCCTCCCCCAAGTCTTTACAGATCCTCTCCCCATCAATGTGTAATCAATCATATAAAGGTACACGGAAAACTGTGGAGTGTATTATACATTGGTCAGCTACTCCTGAACATGAGGACTGTCCTGGAGTGTTGATAGACTCAGTTTCACTCTATTGGAGAAAATCGGCCTTCCTATCCCAGCAGGTATAAATGCCACATCCTACCTAGTACCTAGGTTTCCATTAATTCATGCATGCATGAATTCATTCATTTTAAAAATATAACAAAATAAACCTCAGAACACTTATGCCTAAGTGGGATTTCTCTATCAAATTTCTCCATCAGACCTCAGGGAACCCTGTAGAAGAGGAAGCAGAAACAGTGTAAGAGCCAGAGGAATGGACACCAGGTAACTGCAAATATCAAATATTGTCCAATGCCCTTGAGACACAGAAGGGATTATATATATATATATTATGATTTTAAGTAGTATATTATGGTGGATGAGTGTGATATAAATGCAGAGTCAACATGTTTTCCAAAACTATACTCTCTTACAAAAGAGTCCATGAATATATGAAAAGTTGTATAATAGGAATCTGATTTAAAATGGAAATTATCATTATTTTATTGAAATTACACATAAGGGAAGATTAAAAAATAAGTAAATACTATCTAATACTAGTCTAGTATAGACAGTATTAAATACTATTAATAAAATATTCTCTAATACTAGTATAGATAATATTTAATTATTTATATATAGATATTTATAAATAATTAAAAACTATTGAATATTAGTATAAACCTAGTTAATTTCTCTATTTTCTGCATGAGTCCATTACTAGAGCTTTTATTCACCATTTCAAACTATATTGTTAAGATTATTATAGAATTAACATATTTTACCACAATATAAACTATTTTCTTATGTATTCTTGAAAAGTATAGTGAAATTATTTATATTTTATAATGCATATATTTTATAAACTATACACATACATTATATATCTACATACATTTATATCTGTACACATACATTTAGAATATATATTTTAAAAGAAAAGCCACTAATCATTTGACTTTAATTGCATTACATTTTCTATTTAGTTTGGAGGTAGAATTGACCTTTCTGAAATATTAAAAAATAACCTTTTTTATGAAATTAAAATTTCCTATATTGAATTTAATCAAGTAATTACATTTCATAGTAATTTTCTAGGAAGGTGATTGTAGCTTCCAGCAATTGTGTCAGAAGGCAAGTTGAAATGAGGAACTTGTTTTTTTTCTTTTCCTGGAGCTGAGGACCGAACCCAGAGCCTTGCGCTTACTATGCAAGCACTCTACCACTGAGCGAAATCCCCAACCCCTATAGTAATTTTCTAAATCTTTTCTTTTTATGTTTATAAGATATATTTATGAGAGTATGTACATGTTTTATGTATTGTACATTATATGTGAGAGTATGAGCCTGTGTGTACATTTGTGTATAACGCCCAGAAGTTGATATCCAGTGTCTTCATTGATTATTCTCATTATTTATTGAAACAGAGTCTCTCTAAACTCTCATGTCATGCTCTAGGTACCAGCTGTCTCTGCCTACTCAGTTCTGAAATTATAGTGCCACCATGTCTACTCGTGGTTTAGATGAGTGTTGGGAATTTGAACTTAAATTCTCATGCTGTGTGGCAATCACTTCACTCACTTAGACTTTATCTAGAACCTGCTCTTTTTTTTCTGTGTTATAGTCAGTAGGATTTTGGAACTGACTGTGATGTATGATTAAAACATTAACCATAGGTACATTTATTTGTATATATGAATATTTGTAACCGATCTCACTAATACCATATCATTATTTATACATTTTCCATAGGTCCTTCCTGTACAATCTTCAGAAATAATAGCAGTCTCTCATCTTGCTAATACTTTAGACTTTCATCTTTTTACGTTCATGTTTTGCAAGTTTCCTGTGTTTTCTATGTCTCCCATTATCTGTCAATCTACCAAAGATACCTACACAAGATATTATGAAGGAAGTAATGACGACAAAAGAAATTTCTTTTTCTATTTCACTTACTTATATGATAATAGAATGTTATTCAAATTATATAAGCTGTATTATATTGTTTTTGCTAATTGTTGCTTTCCAAATTCTCAATTTATTTTTATTTTTAATAAATACTCAATACTTACATTTAAAGAAAGACTTTCTGTTTTATATTTTAAGACATATTTTATTTGTATGTATGTGTATGTGTGCATACTTGTGCAGGGATCTAGAAAGGCCAGAAGTGAGTGTTCCATCTCCTGGAGCTTAGTTTCATTAACACCCTCCATCCACTATGTAAATGCTATAAACCAAATTCAGATTTGTTGTAAAAGCAGTAAATGCTGAGCCTTTCTTTCTTTCTTTCCTTCTTTATTTTTCTTTCCTTCTTTCTCTCTTTCTCTCTTTCTTTCTTCCTTCCTTTCTTTCTTTCTTTCTTTCCTTCTTTCTTTTCCTTAATATATTGACTCAAACTAATAGCCCGAAGTTCTGAAAAGCTCGTTAGAATAATCTTTATAAGTTAATATTATAATGCAAATAGACACATAATATTGACAAAAAATAAAACGTTCACTAATTCTATCACGTTATGTACGTAATGTTCATTTTCTCTGTGGCCACAACTTTTCTTTTAGTAACTTCTAAGCCTTATAGAACATGGAATCACAATTTCTAACTTGAACTTCTGCTACAGTATACACAGCAAGGTAGTACTCTTTTTGAGGTCTATTTATGAATTGGGCCAATGAACAAAAACAATTCCTGACTTACGTTTCTCTAATGACAAGCTGTGAGTTCCTTCTCAGTACTGCATTTAGAAATTTGAATAGTAATAAAATTAGAAAGCAATATGATATTTTTTCTCTTAACTAAACACTGGCAAATGATGTCAATTTACTCAGTTTAGACTGTAGAGACTTCTGCTTATTAATTTTCCCTTCATTTTAATCCAAATTCCATTGAACATAGACTTTCTTCACTTAATTCTCACAATGACCATATCCAGGCAGGTTTCCTTGTGAATTTCAAGGGACTAAATGCCTGTGGCAAGATATCCTCTGTGATGCCTTCCCCTTGTAAACAAGCATGGATGAAATTATTTCTTAATACTTTATACCAATTTTTTGTCCTTAATGATATAATTTAATTTAGTTATTAAAGGACAGAAAACATGGCTTATGTATTTTGTTATCTACAGTCAGAAAATAACATTGGTTTTATACCAAAATTTTTATACTTCCCATTTAAGCATATTTTTGTGAGGAGTTTACAACCAGGAAGACTTATGGAAACACTGGTGTTTGGGGCTGGTTGTGTCTGTAGGAAATGACCATAGTCATTAGCATCTTATTTGTGCACACCTCAAAACGCATATTATGCATAAGCAGAAAACAATAATCTACTTCATCGTTACAGTTTACAGACTATCTTACTTATTTAAGTTGCACATATAGAACATGGGGCCATTCAGTGTTAATATGTGCATGAGCATATTTGAGTTTTATGCTCGACTTCTGTATTACTCTATTTAGTAAGTGAGGATCTGTCTCTTAGTTTCCTTTAATGTGTTATGTCCAGAAGAAATGTCAAATGGTTTAGTTAGGTTATTAGTTGCCGTTTTCCAATGAATTTGAAAAGGTTTTTTGAGTAGTATTCTCTAATGGTGTGATACATTTTAACATCTTTACAGAAAGTTTAGGGGTTCCTAAGTTCTTGCTGCTGATTGTACTGTGAAATATGAAATCAGAGAGTTTAGTGTTTCCAATTCTTGACAGACCTCAAAATTTCAGAGGATCTAAGATGTTAAGCAAAGTGCCATTTTCTTTAAGTGCAGCTTTTCATTTCTCAATTCTAATTAAAATTTACTGATCATTTGGGGAACAAAACTGAAGCCATAGTTTGTATAGTGCTGATGACGAAATCGTCTCTCTGGGTCTTATTATAAAACTACTCATAGCAAAGAGAATTCCCTATACTGTAACTTTAGTTTACTTGCTAATCAGTTTCCAGGGGCCTTATTATAGTGAAGGTTTCTTTAGCTTTTTCATGGGGACATATTAACTGAAAACAGTCTCAGCAAATATAAAGTTTCAACTTTTTCATTAACATTAATGAATTTAGTTTGAATATACTGAAATAATTGCGATTCCCCAAGGACAGCTCTTTCTTCTACATTGAAGCCCTTTCCTCTGGGAAACAGAACAGTTTAGTGGGAACATTTTGAGCTGACTTTCGCTTAGTCTGTGCCCAGAGTCTTTCACATTTTATCTGGGCACTCTTGGGAAAATCATAAAGTTGAAATCTCAATTACAATAGAAAATACTGTTTACAGCACAAGACTATTTAATGTCAATATTAACCATAAGAGTACTTATGATATGTCCTAAGCGAGTTCTTAAAAACATATCTGTACATCGTATCATTGAATCTAACAAGTACTGTATAATTTGGGCTAAATTTTTCAATATTTTAAATAAGAAAAGGAAAGCCCAAAGTTTGTGTGTGTGTGTGTGTGTGTGTGTGTGTATACACATGTATACATATATGTATAATTAGTTTACATGCAGTATTGATGCTTTTAGTCACTGTATTATATACAGATAGATGCAATTATATGTATAATTATAATTAATCACACACTATATTATTCCTTTAGTAACAATAACAAATGTACACACATTATTTATAATAATAAAATAATAAATATTGTATTGTTTACAGGGGGAGATTTTTATTTACACTATAGAAGTGTAAATAAAAGCTATAGTAAGATTATTTACTTGAGCACATTTTACTTGGTATGTCAAGCTTCTTTATAAGCCCATCTGTATTCTTAAAAGTCTGTGTTAGAATACAACCCTGGCTAGTCAGTTTATCAAGGACCTCTGAACAACTTGCCTACTCACTCTCAATACGCAGCCAGTTTCCTAGTCCCTTGCTTCAGGTGATGTCTGACCAGCATGACTTGTTTTTATTAACAGTTCGGTCTATTGGTTTAGCCAGAATCCACTGTATTTCTTCTGTTTTCTCACAGTCATTTTAAATTCATTAATACCCCCTTTATCCTTAGGATTGGAGCTCTACTTCTTCACAGTATTTTCAGAGTGCAGGTTGACATTTACTCGCATTGGAGGAAGTTATGGCATCTCCCCTGTACCCTTCCAACATATAATTATTAAGATCAAATATAGTAACCAAAGCAACTTTTATTTTCCAATAATATTCCCATTTTCTTATCTATCAATATAGTGAAATAGACCAATCTCTCAATTTAAAAAAAACTATAGATTTATTTTATTTTATATGTTTGGATGTTTTACCTGAATGTATTTGCATGTACCAAGAGTGTGTCTGGTGCTTGGTGCGTATAGAGGTCAGTAGAGAACATTGGATCACCAAGAGCTAAATGATTTAAGCTACCATATGCGTGTTAAGAATTAAGTTTGTGTCCTCTGAAAGAGTAACAAGTGCTCTTAATCACCCAGACATCTCCTCAACTCCTTTTCTCATTTCTTTTAGGTTTATACATACAGACCAGAATTTTCCTTTCTTCAGTTATTCATTTTATTAACTTTTTGTTAATATTCCCATTTAGTCTGTCAAATCTTGACATAGTGTTACAGTAAGTTAAGCCTCCTACTTAAAAATTTATAGGATATTTTGAAAAACAATTTCTAATAATATCTTTCAAAGCTTTTCCTTTGTTTTCTCCAGTGCAGGGATTAGATAGAAAGTGTATAACTTATATGGCTATATGAATCCATGGCCTATTCATGCCTGTTTTTTCTTTTTCTTTGTCATTCATAGGTTGCAGCTGGACTTGTGCCACTTTCTAAACTACGTCACTGAATTCTTTTTATTTTCATTTTAGCCACATAATTGTATTGGTTTTATTTTTAATTTACATTAAGGTTTTTTAGGTTTGAGAATTTCTGCCATACTAATATATTTATATCGTTTCCATCTCTCTATTCCCAGTTCTCACATCTCCTGTATTCACATTTATGAACTCTTCTTGTTTAACTATGTTTGTTACACACAACACACACACACACACACACACACACACACACACACACACACACACCCTAAAATGTCATTTAACTAATCAATGGATACTTAAGGTAACATATTCATAGTGAGATTCTATTTAATACACAGGAAAATTCAATATATTATATTAAACTGGATATCTGAAGCATAGAAAGACAAATGCTCCTGTGTTCTCTCTTATTTGTAAATCCTAGTTCTAATTCAATTTGAGCATACAATCTAAAATGGTTTTCACTGTCTATGACATTAGCATTCAGATCCAAGACTTTAAGTTAACACTGGGGGGGGGCGGATATGCACTTTATTTAGTATTTTTCCTTTACTTGATTCTTTATAGGAGAAAAAGTAGTAGGGCACGGGATACAGTTTAGTATGATACATTTGCAAATATATAATAATGCATGTTAAACATCAGCCCTATGAAGAAAATTTGATAGATATTTTCTCAGTAACTATGACATTCCTGCTATACATTTGTATTTTGTTATAATTGAACTAGATGCTGCTCTCATGAGGCATGAGAGTAAACTTTTAGACAGCATCTCTGTTTATAACTTCGGTGTCTTGCATATGGTTGCATCTCACTGTTTCTGACCTAGTTGGAAAATGATTGACCAATTTTAAAGCTATGTAAAACACAAGCGTGTAAGTGACATAGTTATCACTAACACTAAGATTCTAAACCAGACCATTCTTTGATGCCTTTATTTAAATAATTTCATATATGTCTCAGGCCAGTAAAAATATTACATGCTGGATCTCACACTAATGTAAATTTGTACTGACCTTACAATAGCTGCAGTACAAAGAACTTTCAAATTTGATGAATTTTCAATTTATGGATCCCTTGACATTTCTGAATTTTATTGGTGGTATGTATTATGACATAGGTTTTCATTTTACCATAATGCAAGTTTTTAATCCTCTCTAGTCTGTCCTTTTGGTCTTTTTAGTTTTTCCCTCTCTTCTTCCTCTTCCTCCTCCTCCTCCCCCCCTCTCTGTTTTTTTTTCAGGACAGAAAATCATTGTGTATCCCTGTAGTTCATTCTGTAGAACACTCTGGGTTCCAACTCGGAGATCAAGTCCTGATATCAAGGCCATGTACCATCATTGCCTGTCCTGTCTGTGCTATTACTAAAAGAGATGCAAAAACATTAGAAACTTCAAAGGATATAAACATTCAAAACTTTAGTGTTTTAAGTTTGACTCAGAACATTTGCAGTAGATTTTTTAAATTAATTATTACGGACATTTAAAAAGTTACATATTTAGAGTAATTGACATAATAATATTCTTATAAAAATTGCCCAATTTCAAGGTCTAATTCTGTGCCAAGAAGTGTTTCATGTGTTCTCAAGTCCACTTCCACTATCCATTACATGTTTTTTGTTTGCTTGTTTTAAGAAAATCTCATTGTTTAGAAAATGTCTACAGGTGTGTTGGTTTATTTCTGAGTATTCTATACCATTGATCAACCTGTAGGTCTTGGTATTAATACCATATAGTTTTTATCACTACTGCTCTGTAGTACAGCTTGGGGCGATTCCCTCAGAAGTTCTTTCATTGCTGAGAATTGTTTTCACTATCCTGTTTTTGTTGTTATTGTTGTTGTTGATGATGATGATGTTGTTTTTACATGAAGTTGAGAATTGCTCTTTCCATGTCTACAAAGAATGGAGTGGGGACTTTGATGGGGATGGCATTGAATCTATATTACTTTTGGTAAGATGAGTATTTTTCCTATGTTAATCCTAGCGATCCGTGAGCATGGGAGATCTCTCTACCAGCATCAGACTGAGACAGATCCAGATAGTTCCAGCCAACCACTGAGCTCAGGGACACCTATGGAAGAGTCTGAAGGACTTGATGCCCCAAAGTAGGGGTATGCTAGAGGAGTGAGGTGGGAGCGGATGTGCGGTAGGGGAGCATCTTCATAGAGGTGAAGGGGAGGGTGAATGAGGTTGGGGCTCATGGAGGGCTGACTGCTAAAAGAAATGACATTTGAAATATAAGTAAATTAAATAAATTAATAAAAAAGAAAAGAGAAAAAAGAAAATGTCACATATGGTCTCAGGAATGTGTACACTAAGCACTGTTCCCAACCACAAACTGAGCCATATGTATGTAATAGAGACTGTTTTCTTAGGTCTGCACTTTTCTAGTCTATATTTGATGATTAACACATTTGCAAGGTGATTGACTCCATCTCTGTCTAACTGCAGTGGATGTACAGAATGCTTTTTCTTGGGAACTATACAAGTAAATCTGGAGGGAGTTATATACAATAGGGGCCAAAAGTTAAAACCTGTATTTAATTAAAAAAACCGCCAAATCTATTAGTAAACAAGTCAATGTGGGTGATGCTGAAATTTTAGAGGCTTTCTGATTTCTCTAGCTACACTTTCTGAACACATGAAAATCCCAGGTTTTTTTCTTCTTTAAACAGCACATTGTACTTCAGTGTGTTCTTGTCATCACAAAAGACTCTTGTATACTACTGGCTCTGTGTCTTTCCTTGTGAGGCAACAGTGTGTATGAGGAGGTACATTCGTTGGATTTTTGTTAATATAATTACCTCATTCCAGTTTGATTTATTTTAATTGTTGATACTAAGTTGTCAGTAGACATGTTTTATTTATAATATATTTCAGCTTCAAGTTATGTTATATGTGGATATAAATATATATTCAGTATTATACAAAAAACAAAAAAAAGAAAGAAAATGTCACTTATGTTAGCTCCTACACAGTCATTTAGAGATATAGTATCCAGGTAAGACCTGGATATTTAAGCCTTATTTCAAGTTCTTAAGTCACCCTAGAAAATTGTAAGACCCCAGAGAAATCCATACTGTGTTTCATTGTGAATTATACCATAAGCATTTGCTCAACTATGTTCTCCTGCAATGTCAGGAGGTCAGATCAGTCAGGCCTCCTAGACCATGAGCTTAAGTAAATATTTCGTTTTTAAAATTTCACCATTTAAGGTATTTCATTATAATACCATGAAGATTATTTGTCCATAAACATAAATTTAATTAGTGCCTACATTTTTTCTTTTCCACATCTAAACCTGTTTCATATCAAGTTTACATGTTTGATCATATAACAAAAACAAAGATAAAATAGTGTAAGTTGTAATTATCAAAGCACTGTTCAAAGTACCTATCATTTCTTGCAAAATTCTATCAATTTTTACAAATTTTAAGAACATTTTTGTTTTATTATTTTATGTGTCTGGGTTTTTCCCTGCATGTAGATACTGCAATGTGCACATGGTGCTTGGGAGGTCCAGAAGATGACTTCAGATCCTATGGAATTCAAGTTACAGATGACTGTGGCCACCTTTAAATGCTTGGAATCAAATCCTGATCCTCTGGAAGAACAGCCAATATTCTTATCCACAGCCAATGCTCAAGTCTCCAATTCTATCAACTTTTAAAAATATTAAAATGTCACTTTTTCAAAAGGTTTGGAACTTCATTAAAGTATAAAGTGGAATTTTTCTTCCGATAAATTGTCAGAGTATATGATTATCAAGAAAAATGACAAGAATTTTAGTGCACTTGAAGAATTATCAGATTTCTGAGAAATATCGATTCATACTAGTCTTCAGACAAAGAGTGGTGAGCAAGTGGAATCTTAAATATATCCTTAATACCAGTTCAGTGTGTAAGGGGAGGCAGAGGGTAGAGAAACCTGATGAAATTGTCTTGTAGCTAATACACACCTGAAAGGAATTCTGTGAAGGGAGACTCCTGCTAGAAAAATAGGCCAAAGAAGAATGAGAAAGTAGATATAGTACCCTGTTGTCATCTGCTCTGATATAATTTCCCAGGGGCCATACTCAGCTATCACAGTTCCTTGGCAGATGCAGTCTGTGGGAGTCAAGAGTTCTACAATTAAAAATCAAGGAAGATGATTAAGTTATGATTATGTTTTTTTTAATTTAAAGTTCAAGTTTTACTCATTTGTTTGTATTTGACCTCAAGACAGTTCTTGGAGCATCTACATTCAGCTTTGTCCTTTGAAAATAGTAATAAATACAAAGAATAAACAAAACCAAAACTGGTTCTTTGAGAGAATCAACAAGATAGATAAACCCTAGCCAAACTAAATAAAGGACCCAGAGCCAGTAGTATCCAAATTAACAAAATCAGAAATGAAAAGGGAGACATAAAAGAAAAATAGAAAAATTTGGAAAAGTCATCAGATCCTGCTACAAAAGCCTATACTCAATAAAACTGGAAAATCTAGATGAAATGGAGGGTTTTTTAGACAGATAATACATACCAAAGTTAGATCAAAAGCAGGTATCAAAACTGGCCCATATTTCATGAGGAAATAGAAGTTATTAAAAGTTTCCCAAAACAAGGAAAGCACAGGGCTAGATGGCTTTAGTGCAGAATTATGATAGACCTTCAAAGAAGAGCTATTACCAACTATCCTCAAACTATTCCATAAAATCAAAACAAAGGGAACACTACCTAATTCATTCTATGAAGCCACAATTACTATGATACCTAAAACCACAGAAGGATCCAATAAAAAAGAGAATTTCAGACCAATCTCAGTTATGAATATTGACGCAAAAATACTTAGTTAAATTTAGCAAACCAAATCCAAATACACATTAAAACCATCATTCATCACAATCAGGTAGGCTTCATCCCAGGGATGCAAGATTGATTCAGTATACAAAAATCCATTAATGTAATATTCTATACAAAGTCAAAGAAAAAAAGTCACATGATTATCTCCTTAGATACTGAAATGCATTTGACAAAATACAACACCCCTTCATGCTAAAAGTATTGGAGAGATCAGGAACTCAAGGCTCATTCCTAAATATAATAAAAGCAATTTACAGCAAACCACAGCCAATATCACATTAAATGGAGAGATACTTGAAGCAATCACACTAAAATCAGAGACAAGACAAGGATGCCCACTCTCCCCATATCTATTCAATATAGTATTCGAATTGCTAGCTAGAAAAATAAGACAACAAATGAGACCAAGGAGCTACAAATTGGCAAAGAACAAACAAAGGTATCACCATTTGCAGATGATATGATAGTATACATAAGCAACCATAAAAATTCTACCAGAGAAATTCTACAGCTGATAAACAACTTCAACAGTGTGACCAGATATAAAATTATCTCAAATAAATCAGTAGCCTTCTTTTATACAAATGATGAACAGGCTGAGAGAGAGATTAGGGAAACAATTCCCTGCACAATAGCCACAGATAATATAAAATATCTTGGGGTAACTCTTACTAAACAAGTGAAAGAACTTCAAGTCTTCCAAGAAAGAAGTCAAAGAAGTTCTCAGAAAATGGAGAGATCGCCAATGCTCATGAATTGGCAGAATTAACATAGTAAAAAGGGCCATCATACCAAAGGAAATCTACCGATTCAATTCAATCCCCATTTAAAGTCTGACATAATTCTTCAAAAACATGGAAGGAGCAATTCTCAAATTCATCTGGAAATGCAAAAACCCAGAAGAGCTAAAACAATTTTTAATAATAAAATGATGGCTGGGGAATCACCATCCCTGACCTCAAGCTCTAATACAGAGCAATAGTGATAAAAACAAATGCATGGTATTGGAACAGAGTCAGGCAGGTTGATCAATGGAATAGAACTGAAGTGTCAGAAATAAAACCACACACTTATGCATACTTGATCCTTGACAAAGAAGCCACAAATATACAATAGAGAAAAGTACCTTAAATAAATGATGCTCATTTAACTGTCTGTCTGTATATAGAAAATGAAAATAGACCCATTTTTATGACCTTGCACAAAGTTCAAGTTCAAGTGGTTCAAGGACCTTAACATAAAACCAGATACACTGAATCTAATAGAAGAGAAAGTGGAAAAAAGCTTTGAACTCATTGGAAGAGGGGGAAATTTCCTAAAGAGAAATCCAATGGCTCCCACTTTAAGATCAAGAATTGATAAACGGGACCTCTTGAAACTGGAAAGCTTCTGCAAGACCAAGGACATACTCACTAAGTCACATTGACAACCTACAGATTGGGGAAAATCTTCACTAAGTCCACACCTGATAGAGGGCTAATATCAGAATATACAAAGAACTCAAGAAGCTGACCACCAAAAATCAAAACAACCTAATCAAAAATGGGATATAGAACTGAACCGAGAATTTACAACTAAGGAATCTCGAATGGCTAAGAAGTATCTAAAGAAATGTTCAATGTTCTTAGTGATCAAAGAAATGAAAATCATTTCTGATTGATGTGAGTTGGAATATCTCAGGGGTGTTTTGATTTACATTTCCCTGATGACTAAGGATGTTGAACATTTCTTAAGGTGCTTCTCAGCCATTTCATTTTTCTCAGTTGAGAATTCTTTGCTTATATCTGTAGCCCATTTATTAACAGGGTTATTTGATTCTCTGGAGGCAACTGCTTGAGTACCTTATATATACTACATATTAGCCTTCTATTGGATGTAGGATTGGTAAAAATCTTTTCCCAATCTCCTGGTTGCTGTTTTGTCCTAAAAGCAGTGTTCTTTTCCTTTGCAATATTATGAAGTCCTATTTGTTGATTCTCAATGTTAGAGCATAAGCCATTGGTGTTCTAGTCAGGAATATTTTCCCTGTTTCCATGTATTCAAGGCTCATCCCCACTTTTTCTCCTATTAGTTTGAGTGTATCTCATTTTATGTGGAGGTCTTTGAGCCAATTGTTACTTAAACTTAGTACAGGGCTATAAGAATAGATTGATTTGCATTCTTCTACATGCTGACCTCCAGTTGAATCAGCACCATTTGTTGAAAATACTACCTTTTATCCACTGGATTGTTTTAGCTCCTTTTTCAAAGATCAAGTGACCATAGGTGTGTAGGTTCATTTCTGGTTCTTCAATTCTATTCTCTGACTGTCTTTGTACCAACACCATAAGTTTTTATCACTATTGCTTGGTAATACAACTTGAGGTCAGGTATGGTGATTCCCCAGAAGTTCTTTTATTGTTGAGGATAATTTTTGCTATCCAGGGGATTTTGTTATTCCAAATGAATTTGAAAGTTGCTATTTCTAACTCTATGAAGAATTGAGATGGAATTTTGATGGGGAATTAATTGAATATGTAGATTGCTTCGGGCAATATGGCCATTTTTACAATATAAATCTTGCCAATCTATGAGCATGGAAGATCTTTCCATCTTCTGACATCTTCATTTTCTTTCTTCAGAGACTTGAAGTTCTTGTCATACAGATATTTCACTTGCTTGGTTAGAGTCACACCAAGGTATTTTATATTATTTATGACTGTTATGAAAGGTATCATTTCCCTAATTTCTTTCTCAGCCTGTTTATCCTTTGAGTAGAGGAAGGCTACTGATTTGTTTGAGTTAATTTTATATCCCGCCACTTTGCTAAAGTTTTTTTTTATCAGGTTTAGGAATTCTCTGGTGGAGTTTTTAGGGTCACATAAGTTAAGTGCATAGCAACCTTATTTATAATAGCCAGAAGTTGGAAAGAAATCAGACATCCCTCAACAGAGGAATGGCTACAGAAAGGGTGGTACATTTACACAATGGAGTACTACACAACTATTCAAAACAATGGCTTCATGAAATTCATAGGCAAATGGATGGAACTAGAAAATATCATCCAAGTGCATGCTGACAGGAACCTGATATAGCCATTTCCTGAGAGGCTCAGCCAGAACGTGACAAATAGAGAGGCAAATGCTAGCAGCCAACCACTGAACTGAGAATGGGGTCCCCATTGGAGGAGTTAGAGAAAGGATTGAAGGAGCTGAAGGGGCTTGCAAACTCATAAGAACAACAATACCAACCAACCAGAGTTCTCAGGAACTAAACCACTATCCAAGGACTAAATATGGACAGACCCATGGCTCCAGCTGCATATGTAGCAGAGGACAGCATTGTTGGGCACCAATGGGAGGTGAAGTGCTTGTTCCTGCCAAGCCTGGACTCCAGAGTGTAGGGGAATGTCAGTGTGGGGAGGCAAGAGGGGGAGTGGTTGGGGAGGGGAAACACCCTTATAGAAGAAGGGGAGAGGGGATTTGATAGGGGGCTTATGGAAGGGAAACTGGGAAAGGGAATAACATTTGAAATGTAAATTAGAAAATCTGAGAGAGAGAGGCGGGGGAGGGAGAGAGATATTTAGGAAGCATTTCCCTTAAAAAAAAGAAAAAGAAAAGAAATAAAAGAGAATATTATTCCAAATGAGATAACCTAACTACAAAAAACACACATGGCATGCACTCACTGATAAGTGGATATTAGCCCAAAATCTTAGATTACCCGAGAAACAATGCACAGACCACATTAAGCTCAAGAAGAAGGATGACCAAAGTGTAGGTTCCCTCTTTAGAAGAGGGAACAAAAATATTCACAGGGGGAAATATGGAGAAAAAGTTTGGAGCAAAGACTGAGGGAAAGACCATCCAGAGACTGCCATCCCTGGGGATCCAGTCGATATACAGCCACCAAACCCAGACAATATTTTTACTTTCAAGAAGTGAATGCTGATAGGAGCTTGAGATAACTGTCTCCTGAGAGGCTCTGCCAGAGCATGACAAATACAAAGGCGAATGCTAGCAGCCAACCATTGAACTGAGAACAAGATCCCTAATGGAGGAATTAGAAAAAGGATTGAAGGATCTGAAGGGGTTTGCCATCCCATAAGAACAACACTACCAACTAACCACAGGTCTCAGCAACTAAACTACCATCCAAAGACTACATGGACATACCCATGGCTTCAGCTGTACATGTAGCAGAGAATAGCCTTGTTGGGCATCAGTGGGTCCTGTCAAGGCTTGATGCCCCAATGTAGGTGAATGTCAGGTCAGGGAGGCAGTAAGGGTTGGGTGGGTGGGAGATGGGAAGGGGTTTTTTTAGACAGGAAACTGGGAAAGGTGATAACATTTGAAATGTAAATAAAAACAATAAAAATTAAAATGAAAATAAATGTATTTTTTTAAAAAAAGAAAGAAATGATCAGAGTCCTTAGTCACCAGGGATATGTAAACCAAAAGGACCCTGAGATCATCTTACACTTATCAGAACATCTAAAGTCTGACTCTCGAGGGACAGTGCACATGCAAACAAGGATGTAAAGCAAACAGTCTTCCACAGCTGGTGGGAATTCAAACTTGTAAGACTACTCTGAAAATAAATTTGATGGTTTCTTAGAAAACTGAGAATAGTTATATCTCAAGACCTACCCATCTATTGCACCCCTGAGTATATACCCAAAAGATGCTTCACCATATGAAAAGCACACTTGCTCAGCTATTTTCATAGCAGCTTCATTCCTAATAGCCAGAAACTAAAAACAATCTGGATTTCACTCAGTTGAAAAAATGGATAAAGAAAATGGCACATTTATATACTAGATTAATACTCATTTATTGATATAATAGAATAATACTCATTTATTTTAAAAAAATGACATAATGGAATCTTAATGCAAATGGATAGAACTAGAAAAGCCCATCCTGAGTGAGGTAACACAGACCCAGAAAGGCAAATATAGTTAGTACTCAGTAAGTAGATATTAGCCATGGAGTGCAGGATAACCATGCTATAACCCACAAGGGGCTACGCTTGAATCTCACTGAGAAGCGGAAATAGAATAATCTGAGGGAACAGATGGAAGGAGGAGACAGGGTTGGGTAGAAAGTGGAGAGGGTTTCAGGAGGGATCAAGTGGGGTAGGATGGGAGGAGAGATGGGAGGGGCGATGGTGAGAGAACTAGAAACAGTGTGTGGGAGTGGGTTATCACTTGGACAAGATAAAAACTGAGAATAATGGAAACTTTTAGGAATCATCACTGTGACCCTAATTAAAATGACTAGAAATGAGGAATATGGAATCTAAAATGATCATCTTCTGTAACAAGACAAGAGTTGTAGTGGAGGTATTGGGACACCAACCCAAGCACCATACCTTCAACCCACAATTTGTTCTACCTACAAGATGTGCATGGGGTAAAGATGAGAGAGGCAGTGAGGGAACGGTCAACCAAAGACTGGCCCAGCTTGAGACCCATGACATAAGAAATCCCCCATCCCTGAAACTATTAATGATATTCTCCTAAACTTCCAGTCTGGAGCCTAGCATATCTGTCTTTAGAGAAGCTTCACACAGGAACTGGTGCAAACAGGTGTAGAGACCCACAGCCATATATTAAACAGAACTTTGAGGAATCCTGTGGACAAGGCAGAGGAAGGAAGGACTATAGGAGCCAGAGAGGTCAAGGGCATCATAAGAGAACCTACAAAATCAACTAACCTGGGCCCATAGATACCCACAGAGACAAAACTGCTAACCAGAAAGCATGTCATGTAATTTACCTAAGACCTCTGCACATATGTAACACTTGTACAGCTTGATCTTCATGTGGGACTCCTAACAGCAGAAGCAGGGACTGTTTCTTACTCTGTTGTCTGCCTTTGAATCCCTTTCCCCTAACTGGTCTTCCTTGTCTGGCCTCAATAGGGGAAGGTCCACATAGTCCTACTGCAACTTGATATGCTAAATCATGATGCTATCCATGGAAGGCCTCCCTTTCTCAGCAGAGAAAGGAAAGAGTTTAGTATAAGGGGACAGTAAGGCGAGAGGAAAGAATGGGAGGAGAGATGACAGGGGAAGCTGTGATTCAGATATAAAGTAAACAAATAAATTAATAAAATATGATATATTACTAATAGTTATTTTAATTGTGGTTATTAACAAGATTGACTATAAGATGAGAAATAGAGACAAAGCTCAAAGGAGGAGGGTTGGGTGGAATGGTTGTTTATGGCTTTCCTAGAAGATATGAGTTTAGTTCCTAGTAAATAGAACATAGGTACCTTTGGTAACTTTGGCACTCTCTTCTGTCTTGGGTATATGCATGTGTGTTTGTGTATGAGTGTGTATATATAAACAAATATATATATACATATATATATATATATATATGTCTTTTAAAAAGAAGAGGGCGAATCCAAATTTAAAATTAGTGAGATGGAAAAAATAGACTATATGATATTATTGTGAAATTATGAAAGACAAAGAATGAGACAACACATAAAATTTTTTATATTTCAGATGGGATTCACCCAATAATGAAAGTATTCTGCTTCTCAATAGAATGTGATAATGTAGTCATGAATGGCTTTGGTTATAGGTAGCAGCTGAATTGAAAAGAACAAGAGATTTTGAGGAAGATACAGCTGTAAATAAGACTTAATATATATTTATAGTTTTAGTTACATTTTGCAAACTCACATACACACACTTAGTACTTTTCTTACAATATACTTAATTTGAGATTGAAATTAAAATTTAATCTTACTTTGAGTTAGTAAAATTAGAGTAGTTATTTTCTACTCTAAAATTTTTATTTACAAAAGTAAATACTGTATGGGTAATTAGCAGTCCTATAAAATGAGCAATAGTAAAAAAAAGTACCACCTTTTGTAATAAGTTTATACATAGAAGATAGAGAGATACAAATTAGTCAGAAAATGGTATATTAAGTTCTAAACTTACAAAATGTAAACATCTTAGAATGTTAAGTCATATGTAACACACTTTCTCTCTCTTACCTATACATACAAGCAAATACACATTAGAGGAAGAAACACAACTACATAAATTAATTATAAGAAATATTAAAAGACGAATCATCCATCATTTTAATTAAAGATAAAAATTACCATGAGATTTAATAATTTTTTCTTATTGACTAACTTAGAGGTTGATTTTGGAAAAACTTGTTTCTTATTTATTATTAGTGATATCTCCTTACTATTTTTAACACTACTATTGTTTTGGTTTTGTATGTTTCAAATTGTACCAATTGAAGTTTATTAAACTCTGTGCAAACTTCAACCCATTCAATCTTTAAATATCATAAGAAAATGAATGGGTGTACATAATTTTAAAATTGTGGATTTTATCCAAAATCTAATCATTGCTTTTGATTTTATAGAGCCAGATATCATAGTAACAGTGAGCACAGCATTACATTTTATTATGTTTTCTTCAGTGGTCGCGTTTACTTTTCCTCTAAAGGAAATATTTCATTGTTATGTTCGAAAGTGTTCCTTCAGGATTCTAATAAAGAGATTTCGAGAAAATCCATAATGTAATGTGTACAGCTTGTTTTCCACTGCGGAAAACACAGAAGGAGATTTAATAACTTGAGGGTACCTCAGGAGACTTTGAGATCTAGAGGGACCTAGGAAATAATAAATCACCAAGACAACTTCAGAATAAGCTCTCTGGAAGCCCAACTTATTGCTAAGAAGGTAAGTCAGTTGGAGTTTAGGTACCAAAGTACAAATCTATCCTGCTGGACACACCAATTTCCCATTACAAAGCTTGTTCTTAGGGAACTGTGGTAGTAAAGAGAGTCAAATGGTCTTCTGTATTTCATGTCTTTACTGCTTTCCGAACGATATCTGTTTTGCCTAAATTAGTACTTTTTAATCCTCCATCTCTGTCTTTGTCTCTGGCTCTTCCTCCCTCACTCCCTGCCTTTCTTTCCTTATTTCTTGTGTGCATTTTCCCACTACACACATGAGAGACAACCTCCTAGAATTTAACTTCTCATTTGCTCTATTGTTCACCAAAGAGATTAGCATTCTGTGACGAATGGACAAGATCCTTGAGATCAGGCAAGATGTTTAAAATCATCTTATGAGCGTCATGGCTTTTCATTGAAATGCTGGCAATCATATTTACAAAGCAAATGCTTTTAGTCTCTGACCTTTGTTTCTATTAGCAGTTGGAATATAAAATACATTATTTTTTGTTTTTCTTTCTTTTTTAAGAAAGAAATCATCAAGGCGGCAATTTACTATCTTGGCCTCTGAATGCCGCAATTAGAGGCAGACACCACCATATTTAAAATTTTTAGTACTTGAATATTGACTTAAATTTTAGGTTTTGAAATCTAAAGTGAAATAATTGATTGAACTGTCATTTGATGAAGGATATAGAGAAATAAGTCTCAACCTAGGGTGCCCAACATGTTTCATGACAATCTATATAATATGTATGTATTTGCCTTATATGTAGAGGTGGTGAGACTTCAAGAAGGGATTGAGGCTGAGCACTACACAGTGTACATAACTTGTAGCTCAGTTGCTAAGTCTTGATGAGGACGAAGGGAAGAAAGAACACTCAAAGCCATTTGTGTGGAGAGATGCTAACAGAGCCCTAAGAGTACCTGTCACACTAGACAGAATACAGCAAAAAAAGTGTTTTTGTGAGTCATTAGTTTCCTTTCTTTAGTTAGCAAATAACCTTTCTGTAGAAAACATTACTGCTACGTCAGATTCTGAGGTCTGTAAAAGTCTAAATAATCAAAGTCATTGAACAATCAATTTAAGAATAAATTTAAATTTCCCAAGTAAGTTTATTTCAAAATAAATTGGTAAACAGACTCTGTAGAGACCAGAAGAGGACAAAGAAAAGGAAACGAATGAAAAATTAGTTGGAGTTGTTCATGTATTTGTTGTGAAATGTAAACTAATATAAAAGATGAATAATATTTCCTTAACTAATACAGTTCAGTAAACATTTAAATTTTCTGTTAATTTAATAATTTGTGCTACAAAACTAATTATGATTTATAGATCTTTATATATTCACATAAGAGAAAGGAAGTGAGAGACATAGAGAATTCCTAATATTAAAATTTTTCTTACTATAAAATGATTAAAATGATGTGAGTTTTCAATTTTATGCTTGATTAAAGTAAAAATTAATTTGTTTGAAACCAGTCATAAATGAAATATGTATTATATTTCTGATGCCTTTATATATGGATTTCATCTAAAACTAGCGGAGATTGAAATGCTAGGAGAAACAATCAGTCATGAAGATAGCAACTTCAGAACAAACTAAGGAATGAATTGAAAGCAACAAGAGAACCTTTTTAAAAGAATAGGAATAGACTTTATATGATCTAGAGATGTAAATTGGACACTTTAAAAACATAGACTTGTGTGGTAGTAATGTGCTGTTTTCTCAAAATTAATCTGAGCCACAACAGCCTGTACAGCACAATGGTGACTAGAAGCAATGACTCCAGCCACACTTTTCTTCTATGTGACCAGTAGTATTACCTGCTTTTTTTTCTTTTATTTTTCAATTGTAAATCAAAAAGAATGGGTATCCTTCAGCCTAGGAAAAACAAGAAACTCACATAAATTCACCTACTTAAATATATCAACATGAGGAGTTATGTGTAAGTATAAACTATATGAGATAGAAATAGTATATAACTGAAACAGAAAAAGCTAATAGATTTAATCAATTAAAATTGACACACCATGGTCTTTTGAATAAGAATGGTCCTCACAGGCTCATGTATAGATGTTTGTTCTACAGTTGGTAGAATTGTTTGGAAAGGATTAGGAAGAATTGTTTAGAAAGGATTAGGTAGAATTGTTTGGAAAGGATGTTGCCTTTACTGAGGACATGGGTCACTGGGGGTAAGCTTTTGAGGCTTCAATAGCTCAAGCTACTCTTGGTAACCTGTTCCTCATGCTTTGGGTCAGATATAAACTCTCAGATACTGTTCAAGTGTATCTCTGTCTGACTTGGCCATATTTTTCTGCCATGATAGTCATGGTCTCTCCTTCTCTGGGACAATGAGACCCAAATTAAATGCTTTCTTTTTTAAGTTAAATCCGTCAGAGTGTTTTGTCATAGCATAGAACAGAAACTAAGACAACATAAGGATTTTGATAGAGTTATCTCTCAGGATTTTCTTTTTGTTATTACTCTCAAACTACAAAAAAAAATCACTGGCTCAAAGTGCACATATTTTTATGGATTGTTTACAATAGGATATTTCCTTGAAACATTGTTAAATGTACAACCGACATCAAGTGTTATGGGTATTTTTAGCTACATTGACAAAAATTTATGGAGGAACACACACATAATTTTAATTTAGAATAGCTGATTTAATGCACTTTCTGAAATATATTTAGCTTTTGGTGATATACTTAAAATTATGTTTAATTTTGGCTTTGAATAAACTTGTCATTTTTACAGTGCCATCATCAATCAGTCTTTTCATTGCTTTGAGCAATTACGAGTGTCTGAAAACTTCTAGCCACTACAATAACAAGCTTCTAGAAGATTGTCCATGCACCAGAGGTTTAGCCCATAAAAATATATATGTGTGTATCATTAATTTGTCAGCAACTTATAAAAAAGGGAAAATATGAATCTGGGAGAGATATGTAGTGGAAGAAGAGGGCATATTTAAAGGGAGAGGGTGGTGGTCAATACATGATGAAGATATATTCTACATATGTACGAAATTCTTAAAGAATACATTTAGAAAATATCCAGTGTTCACACATTTCTAATGAAATTTCTTTTAATTTAAGTAGGATGAAGTATTTTCTCCCTAATTGGAGGAGGATATAGGAAAATAAATATCTATACAGGATATAATATTATATTGCTTATGTGAATATGAAATTATCTTGGCGTTATCTTCTATATATCTTATGGGGAAAGTAGAGATTTAAAGTTATAGACTATAAATATATTTCTGCTTGAAAATTATGTATTTTTTCTGCTTTTCTTTTTCATGTTTAAAAATAGTGACAGAAAAATATGAAATTTCCTGCTTAGTTCCCCACATATTTTGTTATGTTTATTTAACAATCATTTCCACTATTTTTAAGGGGGGAAAAGTAACTTTTTAGAAGGCTGTTGTTCTGCAGAAAAATAACTCTTGGGTCTGTAGTAAGAATGAAGGACTATACTTAAAATGCTACCAGGGTGACATACTTCATGGCAGGAACACACCAACAACCTTTTTCTGCCAGGACTCACTGAAGCACTGAGAAATGTCATTTTCATTCTTCACTTGCAGTAAAATCTACACCATCTTCCAGAGTCAATGGCTGAGGTGAATATCTCCTATGTCAGTGAGTTCATTCTCAAGGGGATCACAGACCGCCCAGAACTCCAAGTCCCATGTTTTGTAGTGTTTTTGACAATCTATCTGGTTACAGTTATAGGCAACATTGGGTTGATTGTAATAATCAGGGTTGACTCTCGGCTCCACACGCCTATGTACTTCTTCCTCAGTCACTTAGCCTTTGTTGACCTCTGTTACTCCTCTGCTATCACACCAAAGATGATGGTGAACTTTGTGGTGGAGCGCAACACTATCCCTTTCCATGCTTGTGCAACACAACTGGGCTGCTTTCTTACCTTCATGATCACAGAGTGTTTCCTTCTGGCCTCTATGGCCTATGACCGTTATGTGGCCATCTGCAGTCCCTTGCATTATTCAACACTGATGTCAAAGAGAGTGTGCATTCAATTAGTGGCAGTTCCTTATGTGTACAGCTTTCTAGTTGCCCTTTTCCACACAATCATCACCTTTCGCTTGACGTATTGTGGGCCTAATGTAATCAACCATTTCTACTGTGATGACCTTCCCCTCTTAGCTTTGTCCTGCTCAGACACACACATGAAGGAAATTCTCATCTTTGCTTTTGCTGGCTTTGATATGATTTGTTCCTCTTCCATAGTTCTTACCTCCTACCTCTTTATCATTGCTGCTATCCTGAGAATCCGCTCTACTCAAGGAAGACGCAAGGCCATCTCTACCTGTGGCTCCCACATGGTAGCTGTTACTATTTTCTATGGTACACTCATCTTCATGTATCTACAACCCAAATCTAATCATTCCCTGGACACAGACAAAATGGCTTCAGTGTTTTACACAGTGGTGATCCCCATGTTGAACCCCCTCATCTACAGTCTTAGGAACAAAGAGGTTAAAGATGCCTCTAAGAAAGCTTTGGATAAAGGGTATGAAACCTTAAAATTATTAAAATTAAATAAATAATGACATCATATTTTATTATGTATAAGCAGGAAAACAAAGCAATCTTTTAATTGTAATTTTTCCCCAAGCAGTTGAAAACACTTCTCTTTCTTTAACAGTCTTAGACATTTTCTGTGAGGGCAAGTAGATCATGGGAACTTAATATGAAAAATGCATTTTCCTGATAGGTGGAGCTGTATAAAATTTACATAGTAATCACTAGTCTAATACAAGAAAAGAAAATTTATATGAAGTCCAGGATTCTGAAAAAGCCTGTGAATCCATTGTCAGTACTGTGAAATACTAATTTTGATATCCTAAATTAGTAAATTGGTCAATCTTTAGAAGTGTGTAGAATCAAATTCACTGGGAGCAACTGTGGTGTTTAGTGTCAGTTATATGGATATTCTCATGCAAATCTAAAGATTAATCTATGGGGATTTGGAGAATTCTCATTCACTTGTGTTTTCTGTTACCTCCCTGATACTTAATCAAGTAATAGTATGTATTATAACAAAATAAAAGTACCAGGTTTGTGGAGTTTATTCACCATCTGCCTAACTGTGTACATGGTTGTATAGACCTTGTACAAACAAGTTTGTGTCTATGTGAATGCTGCAAAGTTGTAAAATTGTGGTTGTCAGAAATGAAAGGTATGAAATAATTACATTATACTGATGCTAGGTTTTGAAATGTAAAGAAAACTTTTTATTAATCATTACATTCGTTTACATCTCAAATGATATCCTACTTCCCGGTTACCCCTCCAACAGCTCTACATCCCATGATATCCCACTTCCCAGTTACCCCTCCATCAGTCCCCTATCCCAAATCTGCCTTCTCCCTCCTCTTGCTCCAGCACCCACTACTCTGAGGTCCTGGACCAAGGGCCTCCTCTCACATTGCTGTCATGTAAGGGCATCCTCTGCTACATATATATCTAGAGCCATGGATCCCTTCAGGTACACTCTTTGTTTAGTGGTCTAGACTCTGGGAGAAAAGGATGGTAAGGCCAACCTATGTTGTTCTTCCATTGGGGTTGCAATCCCCTCTGTTCCTCCAGTCTTTTTGCCTCAACCTGATGGTTGGCTCCAAGTATCCTTTGTGGGGAGGCTCCCAAGAAACCACCACACTTGGTTCCTGTCTGCAAGTGCCTCTTGAACAAGGAACAGTGTTGTGTTTGGTGTCTGCAAACATGACGGATCCCCAGCTGGTGCAGTCACCAATTGGCCTCTCCTTCAGTCTCTGTTCCATTTTTCGTCTCTGTCCTTCCTTTGGACAGAAACATTTCTGGGTTAAAAACTTTGAGATGGGTGGCCCCATCCCTCCAGCAGGGCCCGTGCCTATCTATTGGAGGTGGCCCAACAGGTTCTACCTCCCTCTTCTCTGTGCATTTAGGCTAAAGTCATCCCCCTTGGGTCCTAGAAGCCACATTTCCCTGGTGTCTGGAGCCCTCCAGTGGCTACCCCCAGTTCCTCATTCTCCCTGCTATATATTTTTGTTCACTTTCCTGACATCTCTCACATCTCTTCCAGTTCCTCTTTTGAGATAGGTTCACATGTAGTTCATGCTGATCATGTATCATTACATAGAAGAGAATATCATTAAGCTTCTGCTCTTGAATGCTGAGATTACAGACATGCTGTAGACTGAATCCAGAACTTCATGCATCGTAAGAAAACACTCTAACAATGAGAACATGTCTCCCACAATTTTTTCACATGAAAATGGAAGAACATGGCTTATCAAAAAGTTATACTTGCAAATTTATTCCTTTATTTAATTAGAAGTACTATATGCTTTCATGACATTTATTTGTCTTCAAATTATTCAAATACATTCATAGATTATACTGTTTGGATATTTCAGAAAGGTAGTCAGTTGCTCTTCTCCTATTATTTTCCATTATAAAATATTGCAATACTGAAAGCAATCCAGTAAGATTGGCTTTAAGACTGTCAACTTGTGGTGGTTATTTCTTCTCTGTTGTTACTTTGTAGATGAGTCATATATTCTACAAAGTGCTATAATAATGGTGAGGTGAAATAATTCTCTGTGTGTTTTAGTTATTGTTTGCATGATTTTTTGAGACAGAGTTCCTTCATGTATCTCAGAGTAGTTTCAAATGAGCTATGTGACCTAGAATGGCTTTAGATTTGTGATCTTTCCTGGATCTCTGAGTTCTTGGATTTTTTCTAAGCCGTTGTGTTTGGCTTCTAATTTTCAAGTAGGCACAGCTGAGGAGCTGGTTACCTTCATTACTGTGGTTTGTATGTACATTCTTATATGGATGGAAGAACACAAAGCCTCACTTGCCACAAACATGAAAACCAGAACTACGCGGTTTATACTCTTTCAGAAGCAGACACAAACCTTCACAATGTTTATGATGAAGTTGAAGGACTTTGGTTTTCTTGGTCTTTTGTATCTTTTTCCTTCACAGAATTATTGTTCACAGTGATACTTAAATATTGGGCTGAAGATTTTATATTTATTTGTAATGTTCTTTTAATGTTAGTAATAACATATTAATATAAAGCAGGGTTTTCTTGGAAAATGTTCTTAAAGACTTGGTCTACTCAATAGCAAAAAGCTAGTTCCAGAGCAGGTGAGACAGCCAATGAATAGTCTCTGGAATTCGCCTTCAAAGAATAAGGTAAACAACATGTGGTTGTTTAGTCAAATCATCAAAATTATTATTATTAATTTTTGTTCCAATGTATGTTTAAATAAATTATGACTTTTTATACTCCCGTGTATGGTATTTGTGATGTTCTTATATTGATCTAAAATATTTTTACTACTATTATTATTTATATGTCTGTATACACATGTGATTATGGATATGGGTACATAAAGCACTTGAGGTAGTTAGATTGTAACTTTTAAGAATGTAATATAATTAATGAAAACTATACAGCCTCACTAAAATTGTGAACTTTTAGGATAAACAAATTATGTAGACAATATATGTATCATTTAAAAAGATCTGGATGAAACAAAAAAGATGTGGGAGTAGCTAAGAGGAGTAGAAGAAGAGGAACTGTAATTTGGATATCTTGTGTGAGAAAAAAATCCTACTTTCAATAAAAGGGAGAAAAAGTAAAAAAAAAAAACAGATCTGGATGCTAATTTGCCATCTGTAGTTTTATGATATAAAAATTTGCAATTACATGCAAAATAATAAAAAAATTAAGGTTGGACAGTCCTACTCAGAAAATAATCTCCAGGAAGTAGAGGGAGAGAGGAGTCTCGGAGGGATAGAGGAGGTGGAGGATATAAAGGGAGCCAGTTCAGATATGGGAGATGTGGGAGGAGTACAGAGGGTCAGGAATTTGAAGGCATGTGTGTAGCAGTGGGGTAGTTACTAGAAAGTCACAGATGCCAGGGACTCAAGAGTTTCCCAAGGTCCAGAAGGGAAGACATTAGCATAAATACCCAACAAAGGGGAGATAGAACTTGTAGAGACCCTGTCTAGAAGCTGAAAGGGTTTGCAATCCCATAGGAAGAACAACATTATTAACCAGTCAGACCCCTAAAGCTCTAACCAAAGAGCACACAATGGGGGAGGGAGGGTGTCATGGCCCCAACTGGATATGTAGCAGAGGATTGCCTTATCTGGCATCACTGGGAGGGGCCTTATAGTCATGTGGAGGACTAATGTCCTCTAGGGCACTGAAGCAGAAGGGGGTGGGCAGATAGGGAGCACTTCATAGAGGCAGAAAGAGGTGGATAGGAGGCTTGTGTATAGGTAACTGAGAAGAGGGATAAATGTAAATAAGTGCAATAACCAATAAAAATGAAAAGATTAAGATTGGATTTAAGGCCATTTTCTTGCATTCTGGTTGTGTTAGGATATCCAGGACCTGCTCTATTGGGGTAGCTTTGTTTTGAGGTGTCATATGCCCTGACTTTTTTTCATTGTGTTATTTTGAGGGCTGTTAGCCATCTGGATGGTTTTGGTTCTTAGATGTTCTTGATGGTCCTGGTGTGGCAGGTCTCTGATGGGTATTCCTGGGCTTTATGTTTCTGGACATGCAGTTCTGTGTGGTATAGTAGCCTTGGATCCAAAGAAGGTGGGCAGGGGGGTGTCAGGAGAATGGAGGTCTACCTGGGTTAATGATTGTCAGGACATCTTGGCTTGGCCCTGAGGGCTCAGAGAGCAGGGAAGATGGGCAGGGTATGGGGAGCGGGCTACCTGTATGATTCAGGAGTCTGATGGTGGTAGAGGAGAAGTGGTGGGAGAATGGATGTTCTCTTGGTATAACAGGCTGTTCAGGACAGCTTGGCATGGCCAAGAAGGCTCAAAGAACAGAGAAGATGCATAAAGAACAACATAAATGAATCCACCCACCTACAGTCACCTGATCTTTGACAAAGGAGCTAAAACCATCCAGTGGAGAAAAGACAGCATTTTCAACAAATGGTGCTGGTTCAACTGGCAGTCAGTATGTAGATGAATGCAAATTGATCCATTTTTATCTCCCTGTACAAAGATCAAGTCCAAGTGGCTCAAAGACCTTCACATAAAACCAGATACACTCAAACTAATAGGAGAAAGTGGGGGAAAGCCTTGAACACACAGGCACAGGGAAAATTTTTCTGAACAAAACTCCAATGGCTTATGCTCTAAGGTCAAGAATTGACAAATGGGACCTCACATAAATTTAAAGCTTGTGAAAGGCAAAGGACAGTGTCAGTAGGACACTTTGGAGCAGAGACTGAAAGAAAGGCCATCCATAGATTGCCCCATCTGGGGATCCAGCCCATATACAGTCACCAAACCCTGACAATATCGCTGATGCCAAGAAGTGCATGCTGACAAGAGCCTGATATAACTATCTCCTGAGAGGCTCTGCCAAATCATGACCAATACAGAGGCAGATGTTCACAGCCAACCATTGAACTGAAAACAGGGTCCCCAGTGGAGGAGTAAGAGAAAGGACTGAAGTAGCTGAAGGGGCTTGCAACTGTGAAACAAGAAAAAGAATGTCAATCAACCAGACCCTCCAACCTCACAGGGATTAAAACAGTAGCTAAAGAGAACACAGGGATGAATGTATGACTCCATCCACATATGTAGCAGAGGATGGCATTGTTGGGCATCAATAATAGAAGAGGAGATCGTACCTGTCAGTGCTTGATACCTCAGTGTAGAGGAGTGTCAGGACAGGGAACTGGGAGGGAGTGGGTGGTTGGGTGAGGGAGAACCCTTATAAAAGCATGAGGTGGGGGTTGGGAAATCGGGTTTCTGGAGTGGAAACCAGGAAAGGGGATAACATTTAAAATGTAAATTAAGAATTCAATAAAGGAAAAAACAGAAAAAAACAAACAGACAAACAAACATAAAAACAAATGGAATGGGGGGCTATCCCAAAAGCTGTTGTCTATACATGGAATATGTTTATATAGTTCTGCTGCCTTGCCTGGCCTCAATTGGAGAGACATATAGCCTCGCAGAAACTTGAAGTGTCAGGCTGGAGTGATACTGAAGAGGGAAGAGATGGGGATGAGGGATGGGAGAAGGATTTTGGGAAGGGTGACCGAGAGGGTGTAAATAAATGGGATGCAAGGTAAGTAAAAATTAAATTAAATTAAAAAAGAATATTGTACACTGTTCAAGCCAATAAAATAGTAACACTCAAACATTTTCATTTACATTTACTCTTCAGGAATATGAGTATTTAAATAATGAATAAATATGTTGATGAGTAAAACCTCTTAAGGAATTGGACAACATCTGTTTGTTGTTGTCAGTGAAACGGAGCATCCCTAATCCATTTTAATGTAACAACTTTATTTGGTTTTGTGTGACTGTGTGTGTGTGTGTGTGTGTGTGTGTGTGTGTGTGTATGTGTGTACACGTGCATGTGTGTGTGTATCTACAGGAGAAAAGTAATCTTAACGAATGCAGATCAAATATTTGTGCATATTTATATTAAAATAATGCACTTTATATTATATTTTCACATATAAATTGTGTTAATTGGGTGGATTGTAGTACCCTAATAAATCAGATCACTTTATGAATGATACATATTTAATTATTGTATTCAAATGTTTAAAATACCTATAGTAATCCCCATAATGATAATATATTGATATTTATTGACTGATACATAAATTGGTCTTATTACAAATATAGAACATTGATTAATTCACTTATTAGTTTATTCTATTTGATATAATAAGTTTATTGATTAAAAAGCTGGTTTATTTTATTTTTTACATGAGTAAATGTCTGTCCAGCATGTGTGTGCCTGGTGTCTACAGATACCAGAATAGGGAATCAGACTCCTGAAACTGAAGTTCTGGATATTGTGAGTTTCCATAAGAATGGCAAGAACCAACTCCATATTCTCAAAAGAATCACAAATGTTCTTAAAGGCTGGGCCTTCTCTATAGGCTGTTCATTGCATGGTTATTTACAAACATGTGGATGTGATGAGTAAATGTCTTTACTACGCCCCCAAAGTATTAATTCATTTTATATCATTTTATCCACTAAAAAGAATAATTTATCACTGGTTGAAAATGAACTGTCACTATATATGTATTCAGGAAGAGTCATTGAGTCTCAAGGATTTATCAATAAATTAAAAACATGAATATTACAATAAGTATGCCTTACAACATATAAAACAAACATTTAATTTAGGCATGTATGATTGCCTATGTTCATTTTGTCTTAATTCAATTTTCTAAGTATTAGTTCAAGGAAATCCATATATTTTCTGTTCTGTTTAACTGCCTAAATGTACAAAAGTACAGAGTAGTAAAAAGAAGAGGTATTTGGAAATGTGGAATATTATATAACCTCATACTGCATAGCTTGGTCCTAATAACCTAATTACATACAACAGTGAAGGAATTAAAGAAGGACAGATACACCTGCACATGTCCATCTGATAAGGAGGCACTAAACATGCAAGTGACCAGAAATTTCTGCAGGATGTACAGTAGAGAGGAGGGGTTAGTCTTAGAAAGAGGTCTCTATATTGGAGCAGTCTCAGATAAAGAGTAGGAAGCTCCTATGGCTCTTAGTTTCTGCACACACTGCTAATATCTTCATACAATGAGAGGAAGGCTTTGCTAAATTTTCTACAGGTCTGAGGCACTGTCTGGTATTTGTTGGTAAAACATGGTCATTCAGGAATGCATCCACAACTTACACATTCACTCAAGGTTTTCTCTCCTTCCTATACACATCTTTTTTCATCTTTATTAACTTGAGTATTTCTTATTTACATTTCAATTATTGTTCCCCTTCCCGGTTTCCATGGCCAACGTCCTCCTAACCCCTCCCCCTCCCCTTCTCTATAGCTGTTCCCCTCCCCATCCTCCCCCCATTACCGCTCTCCCCCCAACAATCACGTTCACTGGGGGTTCAGTCTTGGTAGGACCAAGGGATTCCCCTTCCACTGGTGCTCTTACTAGGCTATTCATTGCTACCTATGAGGTTGGAGCCCAGGGTCAATCCATGTATAGTCTTTGGGTAGTGACTTAGTCCCTGAAAGCTCTGGTTGGTTGGCATTGTTGTTCATATGGGTTCTCGAGCCCCTTTAAGCTCTTTCAGTCCTTTCTCTGATTCCTTCAACGGGGGTCCCGTTCTCAGTTCAGTGGTTTGCTGCTGGCATTCGCCTATGTATTTGCTGTATTCTGGCTGAGTCTTTCAGGAGAGATCTACATCCGGCTCCTGTCCGCCTGCACTTCGTTGCTTCATCCATCTTGTCTAATTGGATGGCTGTATATGCATGGGCCACATGTGGAGCAGGCTCTGAATGGGTGTTCCTTCTGTGTCTGTTCTAAACTTTGCCTCCTACACACATCTTTAGGCTTCACAGCAACTACTAAGAACCAGGCCATTGTTGTTTGAAAAAAGAAAAAAAAAACACTGGTAGCAAATGACAGGAAAATGCAGACAAGGGTATGTGTGGTGACTTTTGTCTGAATTTTCCTTCCAAGTGGAAATGAAAAGATTGAGGTGATTCCCAATTGCTCTACCAGAATCGGGTTCATATTTACTTTTGAAGGGATATAATTTAAATCTAGTTTGGAGATGAGATATCATACAGCACCATACAGTAAAGGGAAATTCGTAGATGACTGAGTTTAGCATGATCGTTATCTCCAGTTGTATCTACATATCTGACAAATTAGTAAAAAATATGATCAATGCTAGGTCTCCTGCTTCACACTACAGCTTTGCTCCTTTCCCTGTTCTTTTATTTGCAGTTCTGCTCAATTCTGCACAGATTTTAATCATTTAATGGTTTGAAATAGGAAGAAAATTCAAATTTATACTAAATTTACCTTAACTTTCGCCTATGATCAAAATAAGTGTAACTAAGACAGTTTTGATATATGGAAGGACATCATAATAATTTATCAGCCATTGCTTCTTTCATGTAATGTTTCAAACCACAGGAATAGTATCTAAGCTCATATTAAACCAAATTTTGCTCTCAGTTTGCTATTTTATCCTTTCCAGATTGTGTAATTCTAAACAAAACAGTAGCCTTGCCATCAGCCATATTCCAGACCCAAGATAATGATCCAACAGTTTCCACTTTGACCAAATTGGTCAGATGTGCATATCTCCTGCCTGACTTCATGCTCTACTAGACTTGTGCTATTTTAAGTATCTCCTAAAAAGTTTACCCTGGTGGTTTCCAGACAGAACTCCCTTCTCCTTGGGACTACATTAAAAGTAAATTTTATTCTTGCTTCTTACCACTTCTCTCTGGTTACGTGCTGAAAACTGCAGTTCAAACCATGTCTGGTAGAAATCTATCCAAACCCATGATTATGACCTTCCAGTTAGAATTCTTGAAACTTCCATAAACAATACTTTAGCTACTTAAAACTTAATCTGTATTATTTTACAAAAATATATCCAAAATAACAGTCCATTCTGTTGCTAGATATATGTGTGTTAGTGAATAATACAGTACTACTATACAAGCTACTTTAAATACGTTCTGAGCTAGCTATTGAAAATGTTAACTGAAGCATTTCATTTAGATGAATCATGCAGAAGTAATAGAGGAAAAGAATTCACAAAATATGGCAGGGTATTTTACACGGAAAATGTGAATACTATATAAATCTTATTTTTATTAATCAAATTGTTAAGTATAATACTGGCTTCTTTCAGTTCCTGCTGATGAGTGAACTATATAGTTTATTGATTGGAACTTAAAACACTATTTGAAAATATGTGAAAATATTATGCAATGTATGTGAATGTGTGTACATTTGTGGATGTACACGAAGAAAGTGGATAGTATCCTCTCTCTTCACCTTACATTTTGAAATTGTTTCTCTCACTGAATCCTTAGTTCACTCGCTGACTAATATAATTGGGCAAGATTCCTCCTGTCTTTGATCCTCATGTGTTGGGTTAAACAGATACAGTTACATGTTGATTTTGGTTTTTAATGTGTGTGGTGAGGATTTGAACTAAGATCCTTAGTCTTGGATAGCCAAGAACATTGTCCACTAATATGTATCTATTTCTCTGGTACCTTAGCATTTAAAACTTAGCACACACTTTATATTTTCATTTTGTTTATTTAAAGTTAAGAATACCATTTCTTTTCTTAAATTTTTTATTACATATTTCTTTACTTACATTTCAAAGGTTATTCCCCTTCCCGGTTTCCTGTTCATAAGCCCCCATTTCCTCCCTTTCCCCTCCCACATATGGGTATTTCCCCTATACATCCCCCTTATTGCCCTCTCCCATTTATCCCATGCATTGGGGGTCCAACCTTGACAAGACCAAGGGCTTCCCCTTCCACTGGTGCCCCAACAAGGCTATTCTCTGCTACATATACAGTTGGAGCCCTGGGTCAGTCCATGTATACTCTTTCAGTAGTGGTTTAGTACCTGGAGGCTCTGGTTGGTTGGCCTTGTTGTTTTTATGGGGTTGCAAGCTCCTACAACTTTTTCAATACTTCTTCTAATTCCCCTGAAGGTGGTCCTATTCTCAGCTCGGTGTTTTGCTGCTAGCATTGACCTTTGTATTGGACATGCTATGGCTGTGTCTCTCAGGAGATATCTATATCCAGTCCCTTTCTGCATGCATTTTTCATCAATCTTATTTAGTTTTGGTGGCTGTATATATGGCACATGTGGGGCAGGCTCTGAATGGCCATTCCTTGAGTCACTGCTCTAAACTCTACTTTGATTTCCCTTCCTATGAATATTTTCTCCCCTTTTCAGAAGGAGTGGGAGCATCTGCATTTTGGTCATCCTTCTTCTTGAGGTTTGTGTGGTCTGTAGATTGCATCTTGGGCAATTTGAGCTTTTTGGCTAATATCCACTTATCCATGAGTGCATACCAAGTGTGTTTTTCTGTGATTGAGTAACCTCACTCAGGATGATATTTTCTAGTTCATTCCATTTGCCTAAGAATACCATTTCTAACTACTTCACAACTAATAATTACACACGTACCAGAAACCAGGCAAAAGCAATCCTTGCTATGAAAACATGGTAATTAAAGAAACAGTCAGAAATACTTTAAAAAGTCTGAATACTTTAATATGTCGATTATTGATACAATAAAGTTGAAGTACATGACTAAAGATGTTTATCTATTACAAAGTAAGGTGAAGTGTTCAACACTGTACAGACTTCAGTAATAGATTCTAATTCCATATACTATATTCACGAATGTAAGTAGTATATGCAAGTATCTGTAAATGCATATAAATGATGTATTCATTTAATTAATAATGAAGATGTGCCTACTAAAATTACGATAAATTGCGACAGAAATATATATGTAGATCACCAATTAAACTCTTATAGATCATGTGCAAGGCTCTCAATTTTAACATGACCTACACAAAAATAAATATATGCATACACACATGCATGCACGTATGTACACATAAAACCATGAATAAACAATCATTTACAAACATACACATACATATATATGAATATACACACATGCACACATGCATACACACATATAGCACACACATATGTATACATACACACATGCATGACCTGTACCATTCCAATGATTCGTAGAGCTCAGTATGCAATGTTGGAACTATAGCACTCAGCATTTTTACTTGAAATAAGACAAAATTAAATATCTTCGGATTACTACCCAGAGTTTCTGGAATAATGGATGGTCAAAGACAATTTATCAGAAAATCGCTTCAGGGCATTTTTTACCTCCTGATTTCTTAAGCTGTAGATTAATGGGTTTAACATGGGAATTACTACTACATAAAACACAGAAGCAATTTTATCTGTGTTTAGAGAATGGCTTGACTTGGGTTGCAGGTACATAAAAATGATTGTCCCATAAAATATGGTGATTGAAGTCAGGTGGGAAGCACAAGTAGAAAAGGCTTTTTTTCTTCCTTCAGCAGAATGAATCCTCAGGATGGCAAAAATGATGAAGATATATGAAGTAACCACAACCACCAGAGAACAGAGTATGTTGAAGGCAGAAATGATTAGCAACATCAGCTCTTTGACACGAGTGTCAGAACAGGCGAGAGCAACCAAGGGGACATCATCACAGTAGAAATGGTTGACAACATTGGAGCCACAGAAAGACAAGTGGAAGGTTGCCACTGCCTCAGCAAGCCCCACAGTGAATCCATAAATGTATGTGCTGGCGATGACCTGAAGACAGAGCTTCCTAGGCATGAGGACCGCATAGAGGAGAGGGTTCCAGATGGCCACATACATGTCACAGGCCATGACTGACAGCAAGTACATTTCACAAACAGCAAATGTGATGAAACAGCACACCTGAGTGGCACATGCATAGAAGGTTATACTTTTGACTTCTCGAAGGAAGTTTATAATTGTGTTTGGAGTAACTGAGGATGTATAACAGAAATCAACAAAAGCAAAGTGACTGAGGAAAAAGTACATGGGTGTATGAATCTGAGGGCTGAAGTGGATTAACATAATCAGTCCTAGATTCCCCAAGACAGTAGTTAAGTAGATGACTAGAAACACAGCAAAAGAATGATCTCAAGCTCTGGGTCATCTGTCAGTCCTACAAAGATGAACTGAGACACTGTTGAACTGTTACCTTCAGCCATAGATTGTACAAGTGTTTGCTACTAAAGAGTCCTCACCAAACTTATTCCAAATGATTGTCTTCCTTTGGGTATAATCATGCAGAAGAGTTAATTCTAATTAGTCGACCTTATGTTGACATGTTCTTAGTTATATCTTCACATTTCGCAAGATTTTATAGCAAATCATTTTTGTTGCTTATAAGTTCCAAAGTACGGATCTGTAGGGAATTATTTATCGATAGAAAGATAGTTCTTTGTAGCTTTGTATAGATATGCTATCTCTTATTTCTTTCTTAGACAACTGAAAAATTACTTAAACAAATATACTATATAACAATTAGTATACTACATATTACATACTATAGTAAATTGTTATAATAATTTGAAAAGTTTCAAATATTTCTACTCCATTATCTGGAATATATTGCATAAAAATACAAAATTTAAAATGTTGACTACAAGAAGATTTATATAAAAGGATATGAACAGATTTTGACTTACTTATGATGTGTATTGCATACATTCAAGGCAATTTTTTAATTTAAAAATGTTGTATATCTATTAACTAATTTTTCCCTAGCTATTATTCAAAATATGTATATAATATGGAGGGGATACGTATGTATCCCTTATATTTAATATATATGCATACATAAATATGATACATACTTATGTATACATAACATAAGTAATATATATTCACAATGTACATGTCATCGCCATTATAAAATTTGTTTAAGGTGGTGAGAATAGCAAAACACTAAAAAAAAATTTGTCATATGCTTCATATGCCTGAATATAGAGCAATAACTAGGACCATTTTTAATGAGCTTTTAAACGTAGAAGCAGTTTCTCAATTCTTTTCAATGAAATAAGACTACTTAAGTCACAGTGTATTCAATCATAGCAATCATGTAAAAAAATACTACTGCACATGCTTCTAACCCTACACTGGGTGCAGAAGCAGGAATACTGCAGGAGGTTTTGTCTAGCCACACTATCAGAGAAAAAGTTTTATAAAGGTAAGCTTGTGCTTGTATAAGAGATCTTGCCTCAAGGTTAAAAAAAAGAGATGGAAAAAGATATCTGAATCTCATATGTAGGTTGGCTTCTGAATCATGCTCATTCATTAATAGACTGTAAAATCTGCATATAGGCATGGGACACACATACACACACAGACACACACAGAAATACATACAGACACACACAAAGGCATACACACACAGAAACAGACACAGACACAGACAGACAGACAGACAGATAGACACACACACACATGCGCACACACACACACACACACACACACACACACACACACACACACACACACACACTACCACCACAACCAGATCACAGCAGACAAAGATTAGTGTTTTCAAGTTTCTTGACTAGATTACTGTAAGAAAGAATCATCACATATGGTTTCAGTCATCTCAATTTAAAGTTGATAAAAACAATTTCTTTCACAGAGGCAGTAATTGCACCTTCTCCCCAAGATCAGTCAGCAAGAGAAAGGCAGTCAGTCTATCAACTTCCCCACAGTGGGTACGAAAACTGAATACCTCATAGTTATGCCATATAACTCCAATTACTTCTTTTTTGGTGGGGGGGAGATTTGTCACAATTATTTTGTTTCTTTTTTTTTAAATTTTTTAAAAATCTACTTTTTTTATTAACTTGAGTATTTCTTATATACATTTCGAGTGTTATTCCTTTTCCCGGTTTCCGGGCAAACATCACCCTCCTCCCTCCCCTTCCTTATGGGTGTTCCCCTTCCCACCCTCCCCCCATTGCCGCCCTCCCCCCAACAGTCTAGTTAACTAGGGGTTCAGTCTTAGCAGGACCCAGGGCTTCCCCTTCCACTGGTGCTCTTACTAGGATATTCATTGCTACCTATGAGGTCAGAGTCCAGGGTCAGTCCATGTATAGTCTTTAGGTAGTGGCTTAGTCCCTGGTAGCTCTGGTTACTTGGCATTCTTGTTCATATGGGGTCTCGAGCCCCTTCAAGGTCTTTCAGTCCTTTCTCTGATTCCTTCAACGGGTCCCCATTCTCAGTTCAGTGGTTTGCTGCTGGCATTCGCCTCTGTATTTGCTGAATTCTGGCTGTGTCTCTCAGGAGCATTCTACATCAGGATCCTGTCGGTCTGCACTTCTTTGCTTCATCCATCTTGTCTATATGGGTGGCTGTATATGTATGGGCCACATGTGGGGCAGGCTCTGAATGGGTGTTCCTTCAGTCTCTGTTTTAATCTTTGCCTCTCTCTTCCCTGCCAAGGGTATTCTTGTTCCCCTTTTAGAGAAGGAGTGAAGCCTTCACATTTTGATCATCCGTCTTGAGTTTCATTTGTTCTAGGCATCTAGGGTAATTCAAGCATTTGGGCTAATAGCAACTTATCAATGAGTGCATACCATGTATGTCTTTCTGTGATTGGGTTAGCTCACTCAGGATGATATTTTCCAGTTCCAACCATTTGCCTACGAATTTCATAAAGTCATTGTTTTTGATAGCTGAGTAATATTCCATTGTGTAGATGTACCACATTTTCTGTATCCATTCCTCTGTTGAAGGGCATCTGGGTTCTTTCCAGCTTCTGGCCATTTAAATAAGGCTGCGATGAACATAGTGGAGCACGTGTCTTTTTATATGTTGGGGCATTTTTTGGGTATATGCCCAAGAGAGGTATAGCTGGATCCTCAGGCAGTTCAAGGTCCAATTTTCTGAGGAACCTCCAGACTGATTTACAGAATGGTTGTACCAGTCTGCAACCCCACCAACAATGGAGGAGTGTTACTCTTTCTCCGCATCCTCGCCAGCATCTGCTGTCACCTGAGTTTTTGATCTTAGCCATTCTCACTGGTGTGAGGTGAAATCTCAGGGTTGTTTTGATTTGCATTTCCCTTATGACTAAAGATGTTGAACATTTCTTTAGGTGTTTCTCAGCCATTCGGCATTCCTCAGCTGTGAATTCTTTGTTTAGCTCTGAACCCCATTTTTTAATAGGGTTATTTGTTTCCCTGCGGTCTAACTTCTTGAGTTCTTTGTATATTTTGGATATTAGGCCTCTATCTGTTGTAGGATTGGTAAAGATTTTTTCCCAATCTTTTGGTTGCCATTTTGTCCTAACCACAGTGTCCTTTGCCTTACAGAAGCTTTGCAGTTTTATGAGATCCCATTTGTCGATTCTTGATCTTAGAGCATAAGCCATTGGTGTTTTGTTCAGGAAATTTTTTCCAGTGCCCATGTGTTCCAGATGCTTCCCTAGTTTTTCTTCTATTAGTGTGAGTGTGTCTGGTTTGATGTGGAGGTCCTTGATCCACTTGGACTTAAGCTTTGTACAGGGTGATAAGCATGGATCAATCTGCATTCTTCTACAAATTGACCTCCAGTTGAACCAGCACCATTTGCTGAAAATGCTATCTTTTTTCCATTGGATGGTTTTGGCTCCTTTGTCAAAAATCAAGTGCCCATAGGTGTGTGGGATCATTTCTGGGTCTTCAATTCTGTTCCATTGGTCTATCTGTCTGTCTCTGTACCAATACCATGCAGTTTTTATCACTATTGCTCTGTAATACTGCTTGAGTTCAGGGATAGTGATTCCCCCTGAAGTCCTTTTATTGTTGAGGATAGTTTTAGCTATCCTGGGTTTTTTGTTATTCCACATGAATTTGCAAATTGTTCAGTCTAACTCTTTGAAGAATTGGATTGGTATTTTGATGGGGATTGCATTGAATCTGTAGATTGCTTTTGGTAAAATGGCCATTTTTACTATATTAATCCTGCCAATCCATGAGCATGGGAGATCTTTCCGTCTTCTGAGGTCTTCTTCAATTTCTTTCTTCAGTGTCTTGAAGTTCTTATTGTACAAATCTTTTACTTGCTTGGTTAAAGTCACACCGAGGTACTTTATATTATTTGGGTCTATTATGAAGGGTGTCATTTCCCTAATTTCTTTCTCGGCTAGTTTCTCTTTTGTGTAGAGGAAGGCTACTGATTTTTTGAGTTAATTTTATACCCAGCCACTTTGCTGAAGTTGTTTATCAGCTTTAGTAGTTCTCTGGTGGAACTTTTGGGATCACTTAAGTATACTATCATATCATCTGCAAATAGTGATATTTTGACTTTTCTTTTCTGATCTGTATCCCCTTGACCTCCTTTTGTTGTCTGATTGCTCTGGCTAGAACTTCAAGAACTATATTGAATAAGTGGGGAGAGAGTGGGCAGCCTTGTTTAGTCCCTGATTTTAGTGGGATTGCTTCAAGTTTCTCTCCATTTAGTTTAATGTTTGCAACTGGTTTGCTGTATGTGGCTTTACTATGTTGGGTCTTTGTGTGGTTTAGGTATAAGAGTAATTGTGGCTTCATAGAAGGAATTCGGTAGTTCTCCATCTGTTTCAATTTTGTGGAATAGTTTGGATAATATTGGTATGAGGCCTTCTATGAAGGTCTGATAGAATTCTGGACTAAACCCGTCTGGACCTGGGCTCTTTTTGGTTGGGAGACCTTTAATGACTGCTTCTATTTTCTTAGGAGTTATGGGGTTGTTTAACTGGTTTATCTGTTCCTGATTTAACTTCGGTACCTGGTGTCTGTCTAGGAAATTGTCCATTTCCTGCAGATTTTCAAGTTTTGTTGAATATAGTCTTTTATAGTAAGATCTGATGATTTTTTGAATTTCCTCTGAATCTGTAATTATATCTCCCTTTTCATTTCTGATTTTGTTAATTTGCACACACTCTCTGTGTCCTCTCGTTAGTCTGGCTAAGGGTTTATCTATCTTGTTGATTTTCTCAAAGAACCAACTTTTGGTTCTGTTGATTCTTTCTATTGTCGTTTTTGTTTCTACTTGGTTGATTTCAGCTCTGAGTTTGATTATTTCCTGCCTTCTACTCCTCCTGGGTGTATTTGCTTCTTTTTGTTCTAGAGCTTTTAGGTGTGCTGTCAAGCTGCTGACATATGCTCTTTCCTGTTTCTTTCTGCAGCCACTCAGCGCTATGAGTTTTCCTCTTAGCACAGCTTTCATTGTGTCCCATAAGTTTGGGTATGTTGTACCTTCATTTTCATTAAATTCTAAAAAGTTTTTAATTTCTTTCTTTATTTCTTCCTTGACCAGGTTATCATTGGGTAGAGCATTGTTCAATTTCCATGTATATGTGGGCATTCTTCCCTTATTGTTTTTGAAGACCAGTTTTAGTCCGTGGTGGTCCGATAGCACGCATGGGATTATTTCTATCTTTCTGTACCTGTTGAGGCCCGTTTTTTGACCAATTATATGGTCAATATTGGAGAAAGTACCATGAGGAGCTGAGAAGAAGGTATATCCTTTTGCTTTAGGATAGAATGTTCTATAAATATCTGTTAAGTCCATTTGGCTCATGACTTCTCTTAGTCTGTCTACGTCTCTGTTTAGTTTCTGTTTCCATGATCTGTCCATTGATGAGAGTGGGGTGTTGAAATCTCCTACTATTATTGTGTGAGGTGCAATGTGTGTTTTGAGCTTTAGTAAGGTTTCTTTTACATATGTAGGTGCCCTTGTATTTGGGGCTTAGATATTTAGGATTGAGAGTTCATCTTGGTGGATTTTTCCTTTGATGAATATGAAGTGTCCTTCCTTATCTTTTTTGATGACTTTTTGTAGAAAATTTATTTTATTTGATATTAGAATGGCTACTCCAGCTTGCTTCTTCCGACCATTTGCTTGGAAAGTTGTTTTCCAGCCTTTCACTCTGAGGTAGTGTCTGTCTTTGTCTCTGAGGTGTGTTTCCTGTAGGCAGCAGAATGCAGGGTCCTTGTTGCATATCCAGTTTGTCAATCTATGTCTTTTTATTGGGGAGTTGAGGCCATTGATGTTGAGAGATATTAAGGAATAGTGATTATTGCTTCCTGTTATATTCATATTTGGATGTGAGGTTATGTTTGTGTGCTTTTCTTCTCATTGTTTTGTTGCCAAGACGATTAGTTTCTTGCTTCTTCTAGGGTATAGCTTGCCTCCTTATGTTGGGCTTTACCATTTATTATCCTTTGTAGTGCTGGATTTGTAGAAAGATATTGTGTAAATTTGGTTTTGTCACGGAATAT